>NW_008660116.1:0-11677 GCF_000695815.1 Acanthisitta chloris
TCTATGAAAAGCACTAAACCATGTATCTAAACCAAGCGATAAATATGGAGAAACTGCAGAGTCTTTGATAAGAACAGAGCAAATGGCAGTGAAGAAGTGTTCCTTTGCACTCTCCTGTACATTTTTCACTCATTGCTGCATACTTATACCAAGGGTCCCTTGTCATGTAGGTGCTGTAGGAGCCTTTTAGTCCATCCTGGTCAAATGTAAGCAAGCAACTGAAAGGAAACCTGGAAAAATTTGGGCTTCAAAGCCAATATGCAAGTCTCCCTCTCCTTTTCAGCATATTGCCCACCTTTCCCAGTACATGGCAAGGACAGACTCCCCTACAAGAATCACCCAGACTACATTACCTTCAGTGTGCAAGCTATGGAGAATGTAAGTGAGGTTGGTTAATCACAAACAACTGGATTTGCTCATTCTCCATCTCTCCCAGCCCTCACAGAGGACTAATGTCCATCATACTCCAGCTTGTACAATTCTCATTTTGTTCAGTGTAGATGAATTTCAGTGAATACTGTAGCTAAAAGTACAACCAGGGCTACAGATCCCAGAGTCTAGTAGTACCATATCCAGAGACACAGTATCTCCATGTTGTGAGAGCAGAAATTAACCCTCCATTTCATGTCTTGATGCCTGACAGGAATTTGCAGGTACAGTCTTTATAATAGTTACCAATATCTCTGGATCTTATCCCTGTGCTACAAGAACCAGCAAGGAGCCATTTAGGCTCTGACAGTTGTTCTTGTTGTTCAGTCTTTGCTTTGTTTCTGGATCGATGGGCAGATAGCTGTAAACAGATTTTTGCCATGCTGCCTTCACACAATTGCAGCACACCGAGCTGATTGCCTGTCGATGGGACAGGCTGCTCCGTGAAGGCAGGACCCCGAGAGCAGCAGCTGAATCATAGCTGGGATGTTTGGATAGTAATGAAGAAAGCCAATCACTGCCAGCTATCCCTTGAGAATTCAAAATGAACTACTGCATCACTTTACATATTGTGCGTTGGTGAGAGCTATTATATCATGCACTTAAAGTTGAGGCTATGTCGCCTTTTGTCCTATTGCCTTAAAGTGAGTGAGCCAGAAAAAAGTAAGTAAATATGACGTGATATTTCACAGTATACTAGCAACATTGTGAAAGGAAATAAAGCTTGTTCCAAAGTATTCCACATTGTTAATTTGTTTTTTAAAAAGAAAAGCGAAAGAAGAAAATTCACACACTGTAATGAAACTTTCAGCATAGATATGCAAGAGACAAATGCATTTCAGCATAGATATGCAAGAGACAAATGAGAAAAGAAGAGCTATTTTGAGTTTTTAAGCTTTCAGGAGGTTTTCATTGGATGATAACATAATATTAATAGCTATTTATACTTATATAGGTATATGCCATCATATGTAAAAGCAAGAATGAAAGTATACATATACATGAATTTTCTGAGATGATGTTACCAAACTGATTTGAGAATTAATACAATGGAAGTCAGTTGGTATTGTGACTCAGGGAGCTTCTTTGCATAAAGTAACCTTTAAGTTTCAAAAAAATGCTTTATCTCCACCCACAGAACCATGTGACCCAAACATGGCATGGTGGAGAAAGCTATTTTAAGAGGACACAGTGTGTGTTTCTGCCTCAGAGGATTTGCCCAAAGCTGAGACACTGTATACCCCCAGTAAACCTCTGTTTCCTGCATACCACAAAGCTGGTTTCATTACCAGTCAGTACACTCATTTTTTTCCTCTTCAATTAATAACAACTACACATTCTTCAGCCTTTGAGTGACTCTGCGTATGAACAGCTGATACTCTTGGTGTCCATTCTTTAGCAAGTGACAACCAGTTATTAAAGCACTTACAAATGCTCCATCTTCCTTTTTTATTTTGAGGGTATAAATAGAACAATGAGAGCAGCTAGGATTCTTAATGACTAGGGTTTGCATGAGAGCTTATTTTTTCCTTACGATAAGGAGGAAATCATAAACTATTATCTTAATTATAAAACTACAATAGAACAATCTCTAGTTAGGGTCGGGGCTTGGGGCAACAGACTGTTTTCTTTCCTACAGAGTACTGTAGGTCTTGGGATAATCTAGTTTATTCACACTTATAGAAATTATTAACAAGACACCTATCTCTCTACGTTTTCTGCCCTTCACCCTACCTAGAAACATTCCCTTGTAGGTGCAGTGTACTAGAAAGCTAAAACTCTAGTACCCTTGCCCAGTGGTATCCCAAGGTGGGGCTGGGGTGGGAAGCACCAAGCAAACCCACTGAGTCCTGTATCACAAGGGGGAAAGTGCTCATGGGCAGTTACCCTAACAGAGCTCAGAAGCAGCTGTAACTGCTCTCAGATAAACACAGTCATAGCCAGAGGATTCCTGCAGACCTTGGGCACACACGGGCTCTGTACACACTGTGCCCACATCAGCCACACACCCCATCTTGCACAGCTAACTCGAAAGGTTTGAGTAGCACAAGAGAAGATCAGCCCTTCACAAGCCACCTGAAGAACTGCTCTGGATGCAGCTTGCATCCTGGGTGAGAGGAATCTAGCAAAACAGCTTGAAAACATCACTCAGGATTCACAGCATCATTTAGGCTTTCATATAGATTCCTGTGACACAACCCTTGCAATACTGCTAGTCCAACCCATCTTTTGGCCCAATTAAAGTTCAGTAAACAGGACAATTTTGGGCTGTGAATGAATTGTAGTTCCCTTCTGCTTTTAACTTTCCTTCACACAGCTCTCACTCTGTATCAGGGCCCTCAGTTTGGGAGGCATTTGGGAGGCACAATGTCTCCATGTGCAGTTTTAGGAAGAGGAGCTGCAGTGGTTTCTGGAACTCTCTTTGTGCAATGTGATGGATAAGCTGGAATAAATGATGCATTTTTAGCAGGTTATTGAAACTGCCTTTACTGTGTATTTTAACTATTGGCCCTATGCACCAAAGACCCTATAGCCTAGTTTTCCCCAAATGCTCCAGGGGAAGGATTTAATCTATCACTTTATTTTTATAGCAGCCTTCAGGTTACAGCACCTTGGGGCATCCTACAATGTTAAATAAAACATCAAAGCACATAAAGCATGTTAAAAGTGTCATCTAAGATATCACATAAGACTGCTGCCTAATCTCAAAAAGCTGCTGGTTATTTTTTAGATTTTAACTATAAAAGTAATGAATTTCTTGGATAAAAGCATGAAATTTAGTATGACTGAGAGTCAGAAGAGGTCACCTAACTTGCATTTTCAAGGGTCTTTCTGAGTGCAAAGAAATAGTTGTCAGTGGAGAGAAACACATAGCAATGGGTGCAACTGACTGGTCTTGAGAAAGTTCATAAGAAATGACAGTAACAGTTCTCAGGAATTCTTTTGCTCCTTTTTCAGTTTGAAAACTACATGTGCCCTTGGCAAAATGAATTAGCAAACTCTACTCATTATACAGCTCATAGTGAAGAACAATTTGTTCATATCTTTTCTGAGATAAAGAAAAATAACTTCTCTTTCACTACAATATTAAGTTCTCTTACCAGATGCATATATTATACAGAATAACAGAATCATTTAAATAGTCCAACCTGTGACCAATCACCACCAGGTCAACTAGACCACAGCACAGTCTCTCCTTAAACACCCATAGGGATGGTGACTCCACCACCTCCCTGGGCAGCACATTCCAATATATAATCACCCTTTCTGTGAAGAAATCCCTCCTCATGTCCATTCACCCAAGGGATGTGCTTTGCTACTGCATTTCACTGCACAGCCCTGGATTTGATTTTTGTACATCACACGTTCAGCTGGAAAGAAACAACCAACCAACCAAAGCACACACACTTTTATTGCTGTTCTTGTCAGACTGAGCAGAGAGATAACATAACTCTTCCCAGAGCTAGTTGTCATTTCTCTAGAAATGACAAAGTGGGCATCCATATAACAGATCCTGACTATATATATTACTGCTAGAAATAATCTTCAGTGTAATCCATACTATTAAACCCAGAAGATCTTCAGGCTTCTAAGACATTTTGATTTGAATCCAATGAATTAACGGAGCCCATAATCAGCTTTCTGTCCCGCATTAGTTTAAGCTGTCTATATGTAATCTTATTGTGCTTTGCTGTGCCAGAGTCCCAGGCAGGGGTTCTCCTCCACCAGGCACAATGCTGGGAATGTGCTGGGAGAGCTCTTGCAACCCCAAGGAGAAGGAGGGTTCCTCACAGTCCTTCCTCTTCCTCATGTATGCTATCCCCATGAACTCATTTCCACATTTGAAAAATGAGGGGTCTGTTCCACCAAGATGCTGGCAGAGATGGCTTCTTACCTCTGAGACTGACATAAATTAAAACTGACATTTTATTAAAAGGACAACTCATCACTTCTGTTCAGCTGAAGTCACACAGGAGAAGATGAATAGCAGAACTGGCTGGTTGGCTTATTTTGGCTGTCTGCTATCCTTCCTCAGTGTAAACTCTAGGGGTCCTGCAAATACTTGACCATAAATGATGGGTAACTGTCCCGGTCCAATAACACTCATGAGTGTTTGGTCGATTCCCCCAATGTGAATTAAGCCACAAACCAGGTCAACATTCCATGAGGGAGTGAGATTTTAGTACTGGTTACTCAGGGGGGAGAGAGAAGGGGCGATAGGAAAGATAGAAACAGAAAAAGAGGGGAAGCAAGAAAGATTTGGGATGGTGCAGTAGAGATAGTCACCACTATAGGTCCAGCAGCATCCCAATGACCCGTAGTCATGTAGAAACAGGGATAGTCACCACCAGCAGCATTCTGATGATCCATAGCTGCCTTTTCTTCGGTGGTGTGTGTCATGCTCTGGATGCTGGTCCTGTTTATAGGGCTCTGTTGGGCACTGACTGGTCCGTTTCCCTGGAGTTGAGCAATTCTCAGCCTCGTGGTCTCAGCAGGTGGAAGTGGTGTCAGTTGTGGACAATGGTGGACAGTGGTGCCTCGTTATCTGGGGGACTGGAGACACCCTGTGAATCAACAAGCCTTGAGGGGTTGATGTTTTCAGTGTCTTTCACCAAGGCATCAAAGCCAGGCAATGTCAAAACCAATATTTCTTACAGGTTCCTTACAGTAACCTACTAATAAATTGAATCCACCCATATAGAATTTCAAGTGCACAGAACACAGGCTGCAAAAAATACTGCCCATAGCCACCTGCACCTGCAAGGATTGTGTCACCTCACATCACACACTGCTCCAAATGCCGAGCTCTTCAACACAGAAACTTCAGCTAGCACAGCAAGATGGGAGTCTGAGTCAACTGTCACAGAAAGAGTCAATTGTAATGAAATTGCTCATAATGTCAAATTTTCTAGATTTTGCCATGCTCTAATGGAAAAACCTTATAAAGTGAATTCTCTTCTTCCAGGTTTGTTATCAGTCCCACTGTGTGCTCTGAGTTCCTACACAATTCAGCTGCATTTGTTTCATGTGTCTGACACACTGACTCTGTGCTGGATCATAAAGTTTACCAGACACTGTATTTTATGTTGTCAATAAACCGCAGTAGGCACAGAAACCTAATAATATAGAGAAATAGATAAATGAAAATTATGTAAAGAGCCCTTTCCCTCTTTGATCTAAGCCAGGAGCCTGCCTACATTCGAGCCAAGCAACGGAAGAGTGTTAACATGCCCAGGAACTCTCACCAGACTCTCCTAAGACAACTGAAATTTTAAAACTCCCTAAAAGACAACAGCACTTGCCACACATGGGCCTAAAAGATATTCTTAGGCCCTTGAAAAAGTCCAGTCTAACTCTGGAGGGAAAGGTTTCCCCACCAAGATTCAGATCTCTGTCTGACAGATTCTCCCTGCTTCCCACAACACATGACAGACACCATTTGACTAGAAGATGTGCATGTCAAAAAAAAGCACGTTAAAGGGATTAACTACTGATGCCGGACATCAGCTGCACAAACAGTCTGTCAGAAACACAGGACTCAAAATAAGCCCTTTCTGCAACTAAAAACCAATGTAAAAATCCAATTTAAAGTAACAGCAAGCATGGGAAGGGTGTTCTTTAGTGGGGATCTCGTTTTAAACGGCATTCTGAGCAACTATACCCAGGCTCTGGTTATTTCAGTGCAATGGATACCAATGCATATCCCTAGGTGTTTTTGTCATGCTGCCCAAGGTTCTCAGCTCAGCTCTGACAGGTGCTGTGTTACTCAGGTCATTCCAAATGTTGTCTGTCTGATCACCACAATTTATCCTAAATGCTATTTAATTACATTAGAATTTCATTCTCAACCAGAAAAGAATCACAAATCTTACCAGGCAGCAGAATCTATGAAAATAAATGTCTTTAATGTAAGCCCCACTTAATATATCATTTTCCATCACAAATGTAAGACATAATGTCATTAGGTACTATAGAAGATCTGTGTTTTCAACTCTTTTTCTCAGACACAGGCACAAAACAGATCTAAAATTACTAATCAGCAGAAATGATGAAAGGACTCACATTCCTTTTGCACAGATATAACAGGAGCCAAAGCAGCACTTTGGTACATTTTGGGCTCATTTTAATCCCAAACTCTAATTGCTAGACAATAACCACACACTTGAAAGCTGCATTATAAAAGTACAGTTTTATGTCCCTCCTTTGAAGCAAAATGTGGAAAATTAGCACAGATAATACTTGAGTGTCAAAGAAAAAGCAAAGGCTTTTTTTTCTAGTTTGCTTTTGCAGGTGCTGTCAACAAAAGAGACAATAATATAGTATTTAGGCTTCACTGGGACTAAAAGTGACAACAAGCTCTGCAGCAATTGCCTGCTGCGCTCACTTTCTAACCATTTGTACTTTTTTCCATACTCTAATTTAGAGCTGCTATAAAGCCTGTCATATTTGGTGGGAAATGCCATGAAGCTGCAATATCAGCAGCTTACATCATGAAATGGGCTGCAGTTTCACTGAGGGCCCCTTTCCCTGCCAGCTCAGCTTCCTTTCCTCTTCCATTCCAGAGCTTCTTTCTCTTTCCTCTTAGCCTTCACTTCCCATGCAAAAGCAGGGGATATTCATGGAATGTTCATAGTATGTTAAGGGTTGGAACAGACTTTACAGATCAGCTAGTCCCAACCCCCTGCCCTGGGCAGGGACATCTCTCACCAGAACAAGTAGCTCAAGGCTTTATCCAACCTGGCGGTGAACACTGCCAGGGTTGGGGCAGCCACAGCCTCCCTGGGCAACCTGGGACAGTGTCTCACCACCCTCACAGGGAAAACTTCCTGAGATCTAATCTAAATTTCCCTCTTTCAATTTATCTCCATTACTCCTTGTCCTGTCACTTCAGTTCCTAACAAAGAGTCCCACTCCAGCTTCCCTGGAGCCTCTTCAGATACTGGAAGGATAGTTTGGGAATGGTGTTATCCTACACATATATATATATTTTTCTGAGAATGGACAGAAATATTTGCAGCATGTGGTAGCTTTTCAGCCATAACCTTGCTCTGTTCTGTTCAGGAAATAATATCACACATGCACTCACATCCTCATTCTGTTATTGCAAAATCCATGAGGGCAAAAAGAAACAGTAAGAGAGAAAATGCTTCCAGGCATTAACCAGTGCAACAGTAATTATCTGGATTCCAAAGAAGTTTTTGCACCAGTAGATGTGCCATTACTGTATACACAAATTATCCATGCAAATGGGTTGTGATTATTTCCACTCACAATTATCCTGTCTGCACCTGCAAGCACAAGATTTGCATATACAAATTAAGTTGGTGAATGGGTTTTGTTTGTTTGGGTTTGCTAAACACATTGTCCATGTCTTTCTAAATTCCAGTGGAGAGCCACATCTTGCTCAATCACTAGCACACTCCCACAGCAGTGGAACACTACCGTGTGTACCTGCCTGTCTATACCTCCTCAAGAACCTTTACATTAGAGAATCAGCGAAAACCTGAAAGAACAAACGAGACTCTGAGTCAGAGCAGCTGTACCAAACACTTACAAGTGCAACCAAAATTTAAACATGGGTGAAATGGAGCATGTACACCTGTTAAAAACTAGGAAATATTCATGAACACATCAAATATCTCTCTGATTCATATCATAAAGCAGCTCCTCTGGCAGGGGATTTCGACTAGTGACCACACTCCACACACCCACTGAGCCATGCTCTACATGCAGGGAGCCTGTTCAGCTTGTTTCAGGCCTCTCTTATACAACTGTTTCATAATAAATGGTTCTTATTTTTCAGAAACTATTCATCTTTGCTCATCTCTCCATTATTGTGATTAGATATGTAATATTAGAGAATGGATTTACTAAGATTTTTTGTCAATTAATTCTAAGAGCCTACACATAGTGCTCCAGTAAATCATTTTAGTGCTCTTCCTTTGTACAAAGAACTAACTCAACCACTATTGTAACAGAAATAATGATTTGTTGAAATCAGACTCATATAGTCACTAGTTTATTATGGAACAGTTTATTTCATACTTGCATGTTGCTCATCGAATTGAAGAAAAACCCCTACAGCCCAATAAACATATTATAAAAGGTTGCATCAGAGCCTGGATTTTCAGTTCATTAGACATAAAAATTCAGTCCCATTAGCTCCCTCCTCGAAGATGCTCTCTCTTTTACACTAACCATGTTTAGCAGCAGTTTGCTCCAGCTGACCTTAATTTAATACATTTTTCACAGAAGGATTGCTTCGGGGTTAAAACATTTCTGTTGCTAACCACTGCACATGTTCTAGTACTTGGCCCTAAAGATCTTACATCCCTCTGAGAACATTTGCTTTGCAAAAACACCATGGGAGTTATCATTTCTATAAACATGTAAGATAATTAATTTGTAATTATCAACAGGGAGAAATACCATTGCTCGTGTTTGCTAACCTAATTGTAAAATCTATTGTTCCTTTCAAGGCTTAACGTATTGCCTCAAGTGATCCCCACTTAGGCACTGACAGGCTGGAGTAAATAGGGTGACAGCAGGAAGTTAGGGAGACAGTATTATCCACTTCTCGCCACGATAAATGGTGTTTTCTTTCTGACTGTTGTTCAGTCCACTTAGGGCATTTCCGAGGGGTTTCCTGCCTGGGATGCAGACCAGGTGCCAGTGCTGTGAAGCAGAATCATGCTTGGTAACATACTTTACCTGGGTGGCAATGCTGTGCCATGTGCTGAGTTACAGGTGGAGTCTGACGGATGCGCAAGCATCACTCTGCAGGCACCCATGGGTGCTCCCCCACCTCAGCCCCTGCTGGGGGCACATCCCTCCTTGAAACCACTCCAAGCAACAATCCCGAGCTATCTATCAGCCTGCATCTTTCTTCACTGCTATTCTCTGCTGAGTGCCCTGTGATCCTTACGGCAACGCTAATCTGAGAGCAGTAATTTCCTCGCAGCAAAAAATCTGTCAGCATCAGCACTGCAGGTAAACCTCAATACCTGTCGTGGTCACTAACAAAGGGCAGAGAGAGATTTACAAAAACAGCAATTAGCTGGCCTGAGGGGGAGCTACATGGAGCATACCCTGAGCTACAGAAACTCGGAACCTTCCCCATGCCTCAGTAGTCTTAGGAGCAGTTCCTTAGGGCATGGCTCGTGTTCACACTGTGTCCCGGTTTGATCAGGCAAAATGTGCCATTAAAAAGGAGAAAAATCTCCACTGTATTTGTAGCTTCTAGATTTTTTTCCTTCAATATCTCCATCCCTTACCCTTTCAGCCTCCATTTTTTATATCAGCTAACATGTTTAATAGCCTCTTCTTTCTATTTTGGGTTCCTGGGAGGGCTGTGTGAAGAAAGGTCTCCCAGAGGATCGATTAGGAGATTTTGTTTAATTTTTCTACCCTTTTAACAAGACTTGAGCTAAAAATCTTAAGCAACATAAATTGAGCTGAATTCTGATTTAAATTGGAGAAAAAAAATGCAAGCTCTAGGATTTAGTGCCCAGAACTACTTTTTTTTTGTGTTCAGTATGAATAATTTTGGTGCAGACTTGAAAAATATTCAGTTTTTTCACTTGTAAACTTAATTTCCAATTTACCAACAGATATGGCAGAATTCAGGCCATTTTTATACAGTATTTTTAAATCCTAAAATCCAAATGTCTAGATTCACCCCCAAAGGCAACTTCTACATATTTGCATTATCAATACAGTAGTTTATGAATAGATAGTTTTGTTTTAAAATCAAGTCCTCATGACATCCTAAAATAAATACAGCTACATGATTTATAGACATTAGACCTTTATTAAACATGTATAGACTAGTTTCTTGTTAGGAAATTAAAATTTAAGAAAAGCTAAATTAAATTCATAAATTATTCTCATAAGGCAATTTTATATTAATAGTTATTTTGTTGATATAAATGGTCTCCTCATTGCTCTGAGGTTGCCCTCACTTAGTATTGCCTCTGTATCACCAGGAGCTCACTAAACTGTGAGCGCAGCATTAAACTCAGAGTGAAGTGAATGTAAAATTGTCAGTGCACTGCATTACTGAGCTGAGAGGAGATTCAGACTGCTCCAAGTGCAGTGCTCAACTTTATATAGATAAGGTTACCATAGTCATATCACCATCAGACTGTGATCTTTTGTTGTTGCTATTACTGTCCAGAAAATATGCTTAATGCTGAACTTGCATCATCTTGGCAGACTGAGTCTTTACACCCACCCAAAAAGCAATCAAATCAGCACCTGACAGAAGTTTGGTTTTCCACAAACATGCAAAGGGCTGGAGAGATGGAAAGCAGATCCCTCTAACCCAGCTCTTGGTGGACATCCACCCCTAGCTGCACAGGGCCCTCCCGGGTCAAAGTGGTCAGTGCCCATTGGGGTATGCAGCATTAGGCCCCGTGAGATTCGGAGCCCCTAGAGCACCAAGGGAGCCTGAACAACTGTTGCTCAAGGTCAGGCAGGGCTGAGCAATAGCACTGTTTTATGAGCAGCTCCAGTTGGCAAAGACATTAAACCCAACTCCTTCCATCAAGGGCTGTGACTACAGGAAGAAAAGGAAAGTGAGATACCAGTAGTTTACACTCATATTGTGCAATATACTTAACCACGAATGGAGAAACAAGCTGAAATGCCCTCAGAGGGGTTTCATCACTACAGAGCTCTGCTCAGGGATAGTTTGAAGTGGTGAAATGTCCCTGTGTCGGACTGTTTCACACTGGCACACCTCTGTGCTCTGGGGAGCTCTCACAAGGCTTTCCCAAACAATATCAGCCAGTACCAAAGGTGCCTCGGCCTCCCTCCTGCCCACCCCATGGTAAGCAATCACCCCCTGAAGACCAGAACATACTGACCTTGATGAAGAACAACAAAGTGCAAAGTTAGAAGTGGAAAAGGAACTCCGCAGCATTTTACAGTTATGGACAGGCCTATTTTTCTTTCCCTCATTTTGCACTGTGGTCACACAGAGAGCTGTGGTGCCTTGGGAATTAAGGGACAGCTCTTCCCCCAGCCTGGTACCCTGCAGAGACAGGGTCCTCCAGGCATGGGAAAAGTACAGAATCCAACTATGGAGCTGCAATGGTGTGCTGGTTTGAGCTGAAGTAGAGTTAACTTTTTTCATAGAGGCTAGTATGAGGCTATGTTTGAGTTTTGTGCTGAGCTTAATTCCATCTTTGTTGATGCAGGCTGGTGTCCCCTTATCCTTTATAGTAATTCAAAGGTAGAACAGACA
>NW_008660116.1:12021-17872 GCF_000695815.1 Acanthisitta chloris
TACCTTTCCAAGTCTCTCCCCCATCCTGTTGGAGGGGGAGTGTGTGAGTGGCTGTGTTGTTCTTGGCTGCTGGGGTTAAACCACAACAAATGGAAAAGTGTAGCACTATTTCTTCATTTCAAAACTTGGTATGTAACAGAAACAAAGAGAATTCACATACAGATTTACATGTTCTTAAAATACCACTACACCTACACATCTACTGGGAAGTGATGCCTCTTCTGCTTGCTGACCTTAGCACTTGGGCTTTTTCCTGCAATTGTGCTTTAAAGGCAAGTTATTGGCTGAACAAACCAAGCAGATGTTGGACTTGATTTTACCCTTTTTTTTTAAATTTCATTCTAAGAGCAACCAAAAACTGCTTCCAATAAGGCATTTAATGTACTTATCTGTAAAGGGCAAAATATACATACAGGCTCTTTTTCTTCCATGCTGTACCCTACTTAAGTCAACGCTTATATATAACATCACAATTTAAGCAAGTTTTGATTAGTTTTGAGTTTTGTTGGTGTCCTTCCCCCCCCCCCCCCCCCCCCCCCCCCCCCCGGTTTGGGGAGCAACACAGCCCAATCTCCACAGGCTGCTTGGAAATTGCATAAAAAAGCATAGAAACACTGTTTTGATATATACATATAATGTTAAATGTGATCCCACGAAGCCATTAACGTCTGCATGATAAACTAGCAACTTTAGCTTCTGCTATTAATCCAACATCTAACAGCAATTTTAGCCCACACTCAGTAACACTTGGTGCTGTAAGTAATGATGCAGTTCAAAAGCAGACTCTGACGGCTTAACCTGCACTGACCCAAACATATATAAAGTCTCTGGCTTTCGTGTTAGACTGCCTGGCTGATGCATCATAGTTACAAAGGAAAATACTTCAAAATGTCTCTGTCATTCCTTGGAGGACTGAAAGAACACTTGAGAACTCTTCCCACTGGTTTCTTACAGCCGCACAAGTGAACATCATCATAATCTGAACAGTTTTTTCAACAGTAATTTTAAAATATTCTCTTGGTGTTTGTCAATAGGTATATTTTACACAGGCCCCTTTATTCAGTCTCCTCTGCCAACTGAAAACAAATTTTGCAAAACTACATTTGTGTTGTGCTGCAGAACCTCAAGGTTTGCTTCGCAGAAGAGTTTTTCTGCAAATTAAATAGTAGCTTTCCAAAACAGAAAATGCCCAGTGGAGACAACTAATAAATGATCAGTTAGAAAATCAGATTTGAAAGGCAGCACTGCTGTTTGCTTTCTCAACTCCCAGGACTTCTCACTGCAAAGATATCACAAAAAGAGACCTACAAATGATGCAGAGGGACACTACAGAAAATTATTCCATAGCATCTTCCTCATGGTACCAGATGGGAACAGTCAAGTTTCCTGACATGGAAAACCACATGTCTTTTTATGGCCAAGAGCCACAAAACACCCACACGGCCTTAGAAAGGTGACAGCAGACACAGCTCCAAGAATGCTTTATGTAATGGAAATATGACACTCAGAGCTCCCCAGTCACCCTCTCTGCTCCTGCAGGCATCCATGTTCAGACTGCAGTTGGGCAGCACAAGCTGGAGACAACTTCAGTCTTTTTCTGACTTGTGCTCCCCGGTCTGGAGAACTGAAATACTCAGCAGCCCCTCCACTAACACTTCTGGGGAGCTGCATCTGAACTATGCAAATTCTCAGGCAATCCAAAGGCTGAGATTCAGGTCTGCTTCTGCTGTAAGCTCCTGGTCTTTCTTGATTTTATTGTCTTAAGAGCTGAAGAGGCTGAGTCCAGATAACATCAGATCTGTGCTTCTCATGAAAGCACATTCATACATGCAAAATGTGTTTGGATTGTTTTCTCCATGTAATCCCCTATTCCTGACACTTTCCAGTCATGAATGAAGTCTGGGTGATCATGGTGTGAGAAACTCTCCCTGCATTAACTGTCCCACCACTGGCTCCATCTCTGAATGGGACA
Organism: Acanthisitta chloris; assembly: GCF_000695815.1. NCBI lineage: Eukaryota > Metazoa > Chordata > Aves > Passeriformes > Acanthisittidae > Acanthisitta > Acanthisitta chloris. The sequence continues at coordinate 13,994 of NW_008660116.1, forward strand.
GTGCAAGCATCAGCCACAAAAGCAGAGAGCTTCTCTTTTACAGGACAGGAGTAGTTCCTGCTCGGGGTTCTTCACCTGCATTGGACCTTCACACATGAATGCTAGGCTGAACAGATGTAAAAATATTTTAGAAAGGCTTTCAAGAGAAAGCTCTTATTAAAAATCCTAAGCTGCACAGTGTGTGGAACAATAACACTGTCTGCCTGAAAATGTCATATCCTTGTCTGAACAGCCCAATACCTTATGTGCTCTGAATAAAGATAGAGATGTAATTGCTTTTCTTGTTACGACTCACTTGTGCATCATAGATTTTTTAATATCCTGCAGAACACATGTATTGTGGGAAGGAAGCAGGTGACAGCAGTAAACATATGTAATGTTATTTTTCTTTATGATAGATATGAGCAGGGAAGTCTAAATGATGCCTTAGGTTTTTAATAATCAACTATGGAATCTTACGGGGAAAATGTGCATTTTGCCAAGAGCAAAATCATTAGAACTTAAACTCCAGCCATTGTGCGAAATTTCATTCAGCTAATTGTAGCCATTAAGTGACAGGTTATGCAATGAAATTACTTCAGCCTCATCTACATTCGAAAACAGGATGTTATCAGCAAAGTGGCTTTCTCTGACAATGAATGGGGTTTTAAAATGCTCTGTGTTGGTGGAAGTCTAATGGACTGCCACAGGAGAGGAGCTGAGCCCAGGCCATTGGCTTTCAAAACACTTTATGAGGAGTTCTGAAAGGACTGCAGCTGGCAACATCCTCGTGTTTATATATATGGGAAGTCTATATGCACTGTAAGCTAAATAATTCCTAAAACTTTGCTGAAGATTTAAAGGCAGACCACCCTCCCTTGGCATTTCACAGAGTGACAAACTGCATGAATAAATACAAATCTACATTCTTGTAGAACAAAGGCTGTTACTGCACAGACTTTTGGAAGATGATTCCTAACAGTCCAATTAAGCTTCCCACTCCCTCCTGCATGCTCCCCAAACCCAACAGACCCTTACTGCAGGCACCTGCCCTCTCTCCTGGCTTGGATCCAAGCCCAACAAGCTCAGGTCTGTAAGAGGGAAGGGTTCATAGGTGAAGCATACAGAAGGAAATCAGAAGGCTGTTGGCCGAAACCTTAGGTATGATGAGTATAGAAATGCCTGGGATTGCCCCAGGTCTGTTCAGTTTATGCTGCTCCAGAGCTCCACTTGGGCTACCAGGTTATCCTGGAAAAATATAAAAATCCTCTGACCCACCTGAAACAATTCTCAAGCAGAAGCATCCTTGTCACCAAAACGAACTTCTACAGTACACTACTTGGGTGACAGTGTATCTCTCATTCATGCAGTTCAACAGAGCCACAGTGCCAGAGGGTAGGGAGAAGCTGCTGGAGTTCAAACCTAAAACAGCCACCAGACTGATGGACCTGCCAGCCTCACCCCAAGGATTCACATTCCCAGCACATGCACTCGGCACTGTCCTAAGGAAAAAAGAAATGCCTCATGTTTCCTGAAGCAATGAAATAATCCAAGTCTTTTAAGGAAAAGCATACAAAAGATATTAAGGTGTTATTCATTAATTAAAACAGCTAATCAGTGTTTTGCATTTGTAAATTATGACCTCAAAGTTTCTCATTATTAGACTGGAAAACCAGAAGCAAGAGGCACACCTGTACTGCCAGGGTATTTAATGAGTTTGCCCCAGAGCTGTGTCAGGCCAGGGAGTGGGATCACACCATTCATTTCTGTGATGCTGCTTCTGGCTGTTGTTGGAATTTCCCTCAGCTGCGAATAAATTCTAATGAAAAAGAAAGCTAAAGCAAATTCTTCTGAAATCCCCAACGCTCTAGGCTGTTACAAATGAAAAACAGTGCTGATGAATTGAGAGAGTATGTTTCAATTCTAACCACATCCAAAGTACATTAAACAAACTGATATTTAGATATTGTCCTGGGACTGTATGAATTCTGCTATGTGCATGGAAACGCAGGAGCATCAGTCTGGGATGGAAGTCTGAGCACAGGACTTCCAAAGGCTGCAGAAGGACTCAAGTGAGAGCAAACCAAATTATTTTGTTAATTCAATGTTGATTTTCAATTATGTTAAGTCATTCATACAGATCTTGTTTGGTGGTCCTAAATTCTTGTAGCTTAATCGTTATCGAAACAGTTCCAGTGATCTAAGGCACTACAGTCCCAATGGGAGGTACATACTGGTGGTTTGACTTGCTCACACACATGGCCTTCACACCTCTGCTCATTCCCAGCTTTCCAAGTCAAACCAGAGGCATCTAGGGCTAGATACTGTAGGCATATATTCACATTTTTTTCAGCTGTGCAGTAACACAGATAAATCCCAGGAAGCCCCTAATAAATTAATTCCTTTTTTCCTCTAGCTAGATATTTGGGACCCTTCAGTGCCTTACTATGCTCTCAACCATTCAATCCCTCTACTTCAACTGAATGCATGAAGTCTGCCTCTTCAGGGTCACTGAAAAGGTCAAACCTTTACAACCTGTCTTCAGGTTTAGGCTTTTCTCCTGCCAAACCCACTTCTTGAAGTCCACTTGCTTGTGCAATCAGCAGCACCCAGCCCTGCACCCACCTGTGCTCAGCACGGGCTGAGCCACCCTGCTCTGAGTGTGGGACTGCAGCTCCCTCCTGCCTCCACAAGATAATTCCAGGCAGTTTTCAGGCAGTGCCAGGTACAGAGCAACATCTCCCCAGAATATTTCCCCATCTCTACTAATGTTCAGCTTGTGGCCTTCCACGGTCATTGGTCTCCCTTGTGCTTTACAGCCTGGAAAACAGTTTTCTTTCATAAATTTTTCTTAATCTCAGGCCATTTTTTTACATTTACAATATACTAGTGCTAGACAATGACCATGGATATGTTATGAATTAGATATGCAGCTCCAACTAATAATAATGAAGCAGTGAAGATTTAATTTCATTAGGATTCTTGGAAAATTACAATTTTTATATCTTTTTCTTTTCAAAATGGAGATTCTTTTGATGAAAGGCTTCATATACCAAGGACAGTATTTCTTGGTCAGAGTAAAGGTGCACAATTGGGCAAGTGGTGGCATAAAATAAAGACAAAATCTTGAAATTTAAGAAGTTTTTGTTTCAAGGCTGCAAAGCACCTTAAGAAAATCAAGTTTAAAAATTGAGTTGAAGTACTAAGAACTTCCTTGGCAATGCTAGAGGGAACTACAATCATCCTCATTTAATTCCCTTGAATTTCAGAAAACTAATAATGGTTCTAAATAATTAGAAACTGTTATTACATTAAAATGCATGATACATACTGATTAGATCATATTAAAATGAAAAGAATAATTTGAATTATTTACACAAAAAAAAACACAAAGTGAGACAAACCTATGGACCGTAAAGACAAAGAAAAGAATTCCTGTAATAGGAACAGCTCATTGCACAAGTGACTTTCATAAATATTGGTTATGTCTGAACTGCACCAAATAAAGAACTTCCACAAAAATACCCATATGTACTTACTGCAATAAAGTCATTTAATGCTTTGGTTATCTTGGTTCAAAACTCATTTTTAAACTACTAGATGCAACCCAATGATGTTGCATTAAATGCAAAATATTCAATATATTACAAATTCTCCAAGACTATGATGTGAAATGCTTTTCTGACAGCAGTTTGATTTAATATTCATTGTCAGCTTCTCAGAAGATAGACTGAGAGCTAATAAATTCAGAATGTATTGGTGTTATAATACACTACACAATTTATATTTAGTGCTTTATGCCAGACATAGCACTTAGCAGAAGGCAGGTATGCTCAATACATAAGATTAGAGAGAAAAAATATATTAAGTTATTAAACTAGATATTAAAATATTCCTGCT
>NW_008660116.1:17889-22787 GCF_000695815.1 Acanthisitta chloris
CTTGGGGCAACATTTCTGCCTTTTTGGTGCCTCTTTACCTTCACTGTGAGAGCTGAGGCCAAGCCCACGCTCGAGCTGGCTGTGCCAAGGGGACACTGAAGTCATGGCCATACAACCTTCAGACAATTTGGTTCTCAGCCCAAGGACTGCACAGATTTGGAATGAAATTGCTAACTTTCCCCTGCAGCATCTGTGAGGTGTCTTCTGTGTGTTTTTATGTCAAGTTGAACCTATAATTGCTTAATTTGTGCTTTGCAGGATGGATGTTGTTCACAGTCAATAATTTGCATAGTTGAAGAAATCACTGGATAAAACATGACTACAGAACAGAAATGTTTTTTGTGAAAGAGGTTCTGCATTTTCCCCTGAATGTGTGTGAGCTGCTGCCTAGGAGAGAGGTCAGATACGGCCCGGTGCATCTATGGGCTGGTCCCTAAGGTGATGTATACAGTCCCATCCCCTCCCTGCCACCTGCCCATCTTCCACCACCTCTGTGCCTCCTGGCCACTTTCAGATAGGGATCTTGAGTTTCCAACAAGTTTTGTGACTCAAAATGCTGCTGCAGAGTAGAGGGATTCCATTAATGCTCATGCTGAAGAAAGGCTGCTGTACAAATTCAAGCCTCCAAGCATGAGGCAGTGAATGCTCATGGGCACTCACACAACCACCACACTCATTGGAAAGCTTCAGGCACACCACTGGACTCTGACTCTGCAGTCTGGAGGGAACAGATACCCCAGGAGGCCATGCTGGAGGTGCTGGGAAGGGGCAGTGCAGAAGGACGCAGATGCCCCAGGAGGCCATGCTGGATGTGCTGGGAAGGGGCAGTGCAGAAGGACAGGTCCTCACTGAACTGCTGCCTCCAGTCCTGGCACTTGGGGAAGGTGGTTGGCACTGGCCCTGCAGCGCTGGGGCATGGCAGAGGAACTACAGCTTGTAGGGCTGCAGAGATCAGTGCAGGGCTAGGGGCTCCTCTCTGAAGGGGGGATTTTGCCTAAAAGCATCAGGCACAGAGAGTTAGTCGATTTCTCTGAAGACCCAAAGGAAGGAGGACAGTGGGAACACAAATATTTACCTGATAGAAAGGAGAAGGATGTCAAAGCCTTCCTTGCTGAGCCCCAGTGTCCTCCAGGCCTTAGTCAGCCAGCTCTGTCCTCACTTCTACAGTCTTCACTGGGCTGCCCTCTCTTCAGCCTTAGCAACTGCTTCCTCAGCTTTACTCCAGTCCTTGCCAGTTCCTTACAGAGAATCACACAACCACTTTACACCCAAGTTCTTCTTTCCCCATCGTGTTTCCACAGAGCAGCGAAGTGACACATCAACTCCCCCCACCCATTCCTGCAAGCAAGTCATTCTGGCCAAAGCCTGCGAGGGGAGAAGGCACGCTGAGGAAAGTCAGTCTGAATTCATTTACACTTGTGAATTACTCCAGTGTCTGAATCAAGTCAATGTACAAACAAATGATCAGTAGCAAGTAACAGAAAAGTTTCTGTTGCACTTGTAGGAACATAATATTTGCTTCTCCTTATATCTTTGGCGCTCCTGAAACTGCTCAGGTTAAAAACAAACCAAAAGCCAAACAAACAACCCCCAAACAAACAAAATCAAAACCCAAACAACCAAACAACCCAACCCCACAAAAAATCATCCTTGCCCCCCCCGCAAAATAAAAATTCCTTTGTAACTGTGACAGCATCATAGAATAATAGAATTTTAGGAGTTTGAATGGACATTACAGATCACTTAGTCCCATCCCCCTGCCCTGGGCAGGGACACCTCCCCACCAGACCAGGTTGCTCAAGGCCTTATCCAGCCTGGCTTTGAATACTGCCAGGGTTGGGACATTCACTCCTTCCCTGGGCAATCTGTTCCAGTGTCAAGCTTGCAAAACTGATAGCATCTCAATCTAGTCAGAGGCCATCTCTTTTTTTCTTTGATTTTCCACATAACTGACATCAAGCTGACTTACTTCGCTTGGGGTGCAGATGGCTGGGACTGCTGACAATAAAATGTAGCAAAAGATGGGAGGAAAACAGTGAAGATGAGTCTTGTATCAAATATGGTAGGAAAAGGTCCAATGAAGGGAGATGGCATCATCCCCAAAATGAAACAGTTAATTCCTTCACCCTCCTGTCCATCACAGTTTGAGATTCAGAAATGACACAGTATGCTGATACTGGGTGGGAATTAAAAGCATTTGTTCTGTCAAATGGTTTACACAAGTGCAAGGTTGGGGGCAGCTAGAGTGCTATGGATGTGCAAATAATGACAACACCACCAGTTCTAGAGGTTCATACAACCCCAGGAAATACTGCCACCATAGCACCAAGTTAGAACTCAGGCTGACCAACTCTCAGAGCGCAAGCAGAGCCAGATTGGCATTTGGGTGGCTATGGCTCAGTAAGGCAACATTCTTTACTGCTGACACATTAGCACTTAGAACAGGCAGTGGAGCAGAGGAAAGGAGAGGACATCTGCTGCCTCAAAGAAGTCTGGCTCCTGCAGAACAAAGGTGGCTCAGAGTCAGCTTCTGAAGCACTTGCTGACCACTTGAGTAACTTGGCAAGGTCTCCCTGCCACTCCTCATCCTCTGCTGAGTTGCTCACTAAAATAGTACCTTTTTTATTTCTCTTCTCTCCTTAATGTAGTACATCCAGCAAGAGGCACAACACTATCCTCCAAACCAGGGGGCTCAAATCAGAATTCACCTATAAGTATTGCATTTCCAGCAGAATCAGGTCATTCCCCAGTGCAGACACATTGTCATTACAGCAAAGCTTGGATAGTTTCTGAACTTCAGGTCGAGTTTCCATATGACAGACCTGAGGCTTAAAGCCTCTTTCACTGCACAAAATATATAGAATCGGCCATAAGTCTTTAAAGCCCTGATGTATTCCAGCCCATTAGTTTTTACAGTTCAATTTATGTTGTATTACGAGGAGATGTGCTGAACTGCCTGAAAGTACAGATTTGCCAAACTATCCAAAAATAATCTGGAAAGCAGGCAAGCCAGGATACCAGCCAAATCATAAGCAGGATGGCCATTTTGCTACCAGTTCAGCTGGTAATAAATTTTTTAAAGCACTGTTAAATGTATCTAGATGAATTTGACTTTAAATCACACTTTCTGCTGTACATTTAAAGAACTATGGATTTAAAATGAATCATAGACACAGACAACCGACACAGGTTCATGTACTGTATGAATAATGGAAGCACAGATATATTCCTCTCCTTCAGCTTTGCACAACACAATTAACCAAGCTATTACACTGCCACACAGTAATTAAAAGTGATCACACAGCTTCTAGGTGAATTCTGCAACACGGAAGAGAAAGCTGGCAAAGACAGAAGTCTCAAGGAAGTAGAGCTGGTGAGAGAACATGCAGAATCATTACCATCACAATACATCTTCCTACCGTACAGGAGTGAAGTACTGCTAAATTAGGCTTATCTTCTGCAAGTCAAACACATGTTGGGACTTTATATTTGCTTACTCTAAAATTTACATGACAATTGAAGTATTACCCAAATGCAGAGCCATCATCTAAGCAGCAGAGAGCCTGTCTGATCACTTCCATATGAACCCATGGCAGGTAGGGAAGGTGTGAATTATTTCTGCTTCTCTTCTATGCAGTATCTGATAGAGAATTCTAGGCTCCAGGGCCATCACTGTGCTGCTTTTCAATTCATACATATTCATGGAGAGACTCTGCGAGAGTCACTTCCCTAACTGACATCTGACAGCTCTTCTCCGACTTCCAAAGCACACAGCTCTCCATAATCCCTCTTGGAAACAGGGCAGATGAAAAATAGGATCAGGAGCGTTTAACAAATGCTGGGCTGGCTAACAGAGCACACTGCCTTCTGCAGGGCTTCCCACAGCCAGTCTGGGACACGCTGAGGTGTTGCACTGCCATCAAAAACAGGCTGAGAGCAAGTTTGGGCTAACTAAACCACAGCAAGTCAAAAGTTGAAACGAACCTGCACATAGAGGTGTGATTGGAAATGTGTTCTGGAAGAACAGTGAACACAAAACCCCCAGATGTTATTTGAAGACTATTGTATATTAAATACCTCCTCTTGGCCAGTATTATTTATACCATTTTATAAGTAGTTTTAGCAATCTTGCTGCAGTGAGATGCTCAAATTCATTCAAATTTAGCCTCTTCAGGTCAAGAAAATGGACTTTTAACAAGTGGCAAATTAAAATGTCAAGAGCAATCATACAGACACTTGTTTACAAGACTGTTGTTTTGTTTTCCAGGTCCAAAGTTTGTCTTTCTCGGCAATTGCAGCACAAACACTTTCACCACTAAAGAAAGAGACCAGATAACATCAACAAGTTTCTGCCACTTGGACTTAAATTGCAGAATTCTGATGTGAGGTCAGAGTCCCTCACAATTCTCAAATCTTTCACACTCAATTAAAATAAAGCAGAATGCTGTAAGCAAAGTGAGAGGCATCTGCATTTTTAAAAAGTGTATCTAATTGTCTCTCACAGAGGGAAGATGGGGAGATGACCTTCAAATCATGCTGTTTATAGCTGTCTTCTTTACTGGGTTCTTTAACTGCATTCAAAGTCTTTGCTTAGCATACTCATTTTCCATGCAAAAATAAGAAGTACCATAAGTACAAATCCCAATTCACAAGCACAAGATGAACACAGATTTCAGAAGATTCTGAAGAAAATTAGGCCAATAACGTGTCCTATGCAATGTTTTACGGTAATTCACAGACTGTCAGAAGACCATATGCTGGCCCCTACTTATGTAGAGAACAATTTCCCCATCCCTAGAATCCTTTGAAGTGGCATCCTTCTTCCTTTCACATGTCATCGCTGGATGAGAGCAAGAAATTTCTCGATGGACTTAATCTGAAGTCTCTTTGGATCAAAG
>NW_008660116.1:22807-40503 GCF_000695815.1 Acanthisitta chloris
GCATGCAGAGCCTCATGCCCTTTGTTCCTAAGGCAGCAAATTGTAGGAATAGGATAGAAAATGATAAATATCATACTCTTGTGAGCACAAGTATGTTAATGGGTAATGGTTATATAAGACAAGCTTGGTGCTACAGGAATAATTACTCTGTTCTGTATCAGCTCATAAGACAATGTTAATTGAAGTGATATGTAACATCATTTCAATGTGTTGGTTTCCAGCAGTTAAACAGTTACCAACCTTCACTGACAGATTTGATTTCCCATCTTCTCCACACAGAGATAAGAGCACTAGAATGCCTTGTTTGGATAGGGACTGTGGCTTGTGTCACTCGTGTATATAAGAAGTTATTGTGCCCTTGTTTTAGAGGAGGTAAATCAAAGAAATGCACTTTGCAGTTGGCTGTGTTAGAGGAAATGTTTATGGCACTATCTGAGAAACATACAAGAGAGTCTGAAACTTTCATTAAAACCTCACTGTAGGGTAATCCAGCCCTAGCAAGCAATCTATTTGCCTTTGAATTGACAGGCAAAAAGGCCCCTTGATTTCACTACTTGCCTTGGTGAGAGTGAGGAGCTGTGATGAGGGTGGAAAACTTCCAGTGCAGTTTCTGTCCCTCCCTGCTGTTTGAATAATGCCAGACAATCACAAAGAAAGGGCTGGTTAGTACTGTTCTGATTTCTTTATTTCAAACCAATATACCCAAGCCCAAAGAGGGAGGAAGCAGTCACTCATACAGCACATAGGGTCAGACTAAATATTTTCATATGACTGAAGCCCATATTCTAATGCTTCTTCAGAAAATGAAATGCCAAAAATGCTTTGTGGCTTTTAATTAACATACTCTATTTGCTATTATATGAACTTTTAAAAGTTTACTGTACACTGGGGTTTTGTTTGTATTTTACAGTGCCCTAAGCAATCCATAATCAGGAGTTCTAGGTTCTCCAGTTAACACCTGTAACAGTGACTAGAGAGAAATCTAAGCTCTCACATGGTAGCTTTACAGATCTCTGTTTTTCACCCAGGGATTTTAAAACATTTAAAATATTAATTAAGCTTTACAACATGTTTGTTTAACTAATTCTGGAGGGAGAAAAAATTGAGACGGGGAGGTCAACCAAGTCCATAGAAAGTAAAACTGAAGTTTCAAAGCCCTTGCATTAGTCATACAATCCCAAACACACCATGGAACATTTAAAGGTATTACATTTAGTTCTGTCAAAGACAATTCAGGGACTCACACAGAATAAGCCACAAAACATCCTTTATGTCAATTCTTTCTTAAAGCCTCTTTAATTAGCAGGTCAGCAGCATAATAAACCACAACAGCTCCCTTAGTATCCATCAAACCAGTGTGAGAGCAGATTGGGAGGTTTTTTCTTTTACACAAAACTGTGATTATGTTCTAATTCCAGGTACTAACATTTAGTTCAGATTTATTTGTGGAAAGTAGGTCTTGGTCTGGCATATCATTTTCAAAGAGAAATCACATGGCTCCATTACTCGTTTTGTAAATTGCCACTGACTTCAACAGAAGTGATGCTACAGTCCATAATGAACAGGGGAAACTACAGGCAGCCCTCACATTTTACCCACACACCTTTTCACCCCAGGCTTCAGGAGGCAAACACCTGCCTGAGGGAGAAGAACTGCTGAGCAAAACGCCTGCTGATGCCAGGGGGCAGAGGACCTCAGCTACCTCTGAAGTCAGTGGGAGCTCAGACACTCAGCACCTTGCAAGGCTGAGGCCAAAAGCATAATCAAGACAAGATTTCAAGAAATAAATAGTTGCAGCTCTCCAACTTATTGAGGTATTGCATTGTCTTATTTAAACAGCGAAGAACCTTGGGGAGACCAAATTTCTGCTGTTACAATGCCTGCTGAGGGTGTCTGAATGACATCAATTAAGAAGAAACTTGGCAGGACGTAATCTGTTAATTCTATGCCATTTACATCCACTCTCTCAGCAATGCCAACTGTCAGCATTTGAACTGTTTAAGTTCTCTTCTTCTCCTTCTGTCTCTGCTGCACAGGATTTCAAAAGCTTCAGTGGCAAAAGGAAGCCTCAGCAGCCATTGTCACTCCAGACTTCAGTGGGTCTTCTATGCCAAAAAACGTCCCTGGCAGCACTGTTATTAACTCTCAGGAGCACACTATTATTCCCAGTACATCTGTTATTGCCAGGATCACTCAGTGCTTCTGTGCTAGCTTTTCTCTCTTCTCTGTGCCACACGAACCTCCACACCTCATGGGTCTCTCTGCCTCTCTGTATTTGCCTCTGCCCACAGAGATCTGTTGCAGCACATAGTCAGTAGAATTGCTAAAAACAAGCTAAAACTCACAACATTTCAGCCCAGAAGAAAACAGGGGGATACACATCATTTCAATGAATCAAACTCCTTAAGGAGATGGGTACAACATCATTTGGCTTCATTTGCATTTTCTATCTATTTTTGGCTGCTTTGAGAAAAGCTGTTTCAGGTATTCTTGTATATAGAACTAAATTACAATCATAAATACAATAAACACCTGGGAAAACATCTTCATGACAGTCATGGTCTGCCTAGTGTTGGAGCAAAATACCATAGCCACAAATCATTACTGGCATTCACCAGTATGAAAAAGTATTCCATGGGATCGCTCTCCAATCTCCCCTGGCACTCACCCTGCAAAGAGCTGCTGCCACCCTGGGCACACAGTCAGGCTACTCAACTCTGACCCAAGAGGCCAGAGTTTCCACTAGTGTAAGTCTGCAATTAAAAAGGTTAAAAACACCCTTTCACTAATGTGATAGCTCAGTTTTTCTGCCTGTAATAGCTAAAAGATGAACTGCAGATATGTGGTTTTAAAAACTCCACAAAAATAAGTTTGTTTTTGCTCTTTTACCATTGTTATTCCTCAGGATAGTTCATTATTTGTTTCTTTTTTAGGTGTTTCTAGCTCTTCATCTTAGTTATTTCATCTTTTTCCACCTTTTCCTTCCCATCTCTCCACAATTTCTGTTATCCCTTTTCCTCATTCCATAAGGTTTGCTTTCCTTTCCTTTTTTTGCCCTGTTCTCCGTTCCTAATTTTTTCTTCATATACTCCTTAACTGATTGTCTCATACTTCCTGCAACCACATGTAATCCACTTTCCCTCCTTCCTCTTCATGGCCACAAATCAAAGGCACTCGAAATTCAAAAATGGCACAAACATTCTCAAACCATTTATGCAAACAACACATTTCTTATTTTCACTCCAAACCTCTCACTGTTTTCCTCTTTCTCCCCTAAATAGTCACTCCCTTCCCTGTTACTATCAACACCTTTACCCATTCTCATTTCTCCATTCAGATAAATTAATTTGTACTAGACCAAAGCTCTTAAAGTATTTGGATCTGGGGATAGGCAAGATGGATTTTGAAGGGAAGGATTTTCTACTGTGCCATTCACTGTCTTAAGCCTATTAAGTCTTCACTTAGTCTCAAACACAGAGACACCAAGTAATATTTAGCAAACCTGTTTCTGTTTTGGAATTTGCAGCCTGCTAGGGTTCTCTTTCCAGTGAGGTGGCTCAGGGTCCAAACTCACTTCTTGGTGAAGACAAACATACCACTGAGTCCTGCTGATGCCACTGAAGACACCAAGTATTTGTGCATTTATTGTTGAGTGTTTACTTGAGCCAAATTCTGCTCTGAAATATTGCCTGGAAATATTTACTTAAATACAGGTATTGATTAAATTCTGGTTCTTCTAATGTGGGAAATAAAGTGGGTGCACAGGTGAGGAAGAATAAAATAGCCTCCTCTTAGATCACTTAGAAGGGTCTGGTGGACATCACTGCAAGTAGGTGTCATGAAGGTTGTTATAGTGAAAGAAGAGAGATTAGGGTTAATATTGGAGATGCTTTTGTGTCGACCTTGTATCAAAAAATTGTCCTGTGTGATAGAGGGCTTAATAGCTTGCATTGAAAAAAGGATAAAAATATCCCAGGCTCAGTTTTAAAATATTCAATATTCACAGTATTTTTGCTTACACACCGGATTCCTGTTACAGCTAATTCTGAGCCAAACACAAGCAGGAGGAAATGAAAAGCAGGAGCATCCGGACACTGGAGCGTTTGGCTTTACTGCCGACTGCAATGGCTTCTGCTGACATAATTACTGCTGAAATCCACTCCTCAGCAGCAAGCACAGACACAGTCATGCAAGAGCCAAGGGAAAAGGAAGAAGGAAGCCAGATATCCTGGGTCAGCCGGGTGGCCAAGGAAGAAACCATTCCTGAGAGTAGATCAGAGCCTCTCATCGTCCTCATCTCCTGCACATCCTTCCCCTGCTCCCTCCACCCCTGCACACACCTGCCCACACTCTCAGAGCTCTCACTGGGACTCAGTGCCTGAAGCCTCCTCCTTTGTGCCAGAAGGAAGAAGTGGCTCACAGAAATGTGGTTTTTTTGTTCATTAACTGATCAGAAAATTGAGCCACATTCCAGACTTGTTTTACTGCTCCAATAATGACAAATTACATGTTAACATCGAGAAGGCTAAATTTTACACAGCTCTGTTTCACCCAGACAACGTGTTTTGAAAAGCTGTCAAAATGCATCAATAACTTACCATTATCTCCCCTGCAGGAAGCATCAAGGTATTAGGAGGAACCAGCATTTTAATATAACTTCCAGGTGAGTTAAAGGGGGGAAAGGCTATTAGGGCACCATATTTATAGCATAACCCCTTAATAATTTAACAGAAATCTTCAGTGCAAAGCAGAATTCAACCTGCAGCTTGTAGGACAGAGCCCCATCACTTATAATTTCATCTAGCTCAATTTTACCAACTAGCCAACTTTAATCAATTCTGGCAAGTCCAGTTCTCCTGAACATGAGAATTACAATCTAGATACATTCTGACTTACATTTAAGAGAGTCAATAAAACCATAGTGTTAATCCAATTTCACAGCTGCAACCAGCCAATTTATTACTCCAGGGAAAAATATGCTTTTCAGCCTAATGATGAACTAAATAAGCAGCAGTCTCAATTTCCCATGATCAAAAATGTTTAGCCCTAGTAGCTAATTAGTTATATTTACTTGGAACATCACAATAGTCTATCACGAGGTTGTTAAAACTCATTAGATGGGCTTTTTAAAAGTCATCAAGTATCAGAATAGTCTCCATATTCTGATGTCTTTGACCACCTAAAGATGTGCATGTGAAGTAGTAAATGGACTGCAAACATTTAAAGGCTGTCACGTAAGTATTTTGTAGGTAGAAGCCCCATGAACCTCAATGCTATCAGCATTAACTCATGTGCTTTGCAGCAGCATCACCACCACAGTGGTATTTCCTGAAGAAAAGAAAGAATGTATAAGGTAAAAATCAGTATCCTTTGTCATAATTAAGCCTTCCAGATTTTACTGACATGGGGTTTTCCATCAGCTCACTCCAAAATGGATTTGCACTCTTCCATGCCCGGTTTGTGCTCACTCAGTCCCTCCTAACACAACAGCTCCCTCAGAAGGGAAATATTGACATCACTCAAAATGGTTTGTTCAGGGAATTTCCTAAGATCATCACAGAAGTTTCCGGTTCCTGCAGGTCAGTAACAGCAGAAGAAGCAAAAGGAACTTTCAGGGAACTTATCTCGTATAAAGAAGACAGATTGCATGTTTTATTAACTATGAGTTTCCTAAACAGGGAGACTGAAGGCATAAATACTCTAATGTGCATCAAGAAATTCTCTCTTCTTCCATTACCCTCCCCATTATGTCGATGTTTTAGACAGTGATTTCTATTTCCCCCCCAACTGATCCCTATGATCCATAACCAAAATTTTCGATTATAGTCAAAGGTATATAGCAAAAGGAAAAGGACATGCTGCCGCTGTGTTTATCTTTGGCAGACAGAAAAGCAAGTCTCAAAACCTACTGAAAATATCCTGTTTTGTATTACAGACCAGATTTCCTGCAAGGAAAAAAAGTGATCCGGAGTCTCTGTTCAGATTAACTGTTTAATATTCTGTTGGGAATATATCACCCAGATATCCAGACAGGAAGGACTGGAAGCTTAAATTCAAACCAGTCATTTCTCTGCTTCAATACCCATGTGCACACTGTGATACAAAGGTTCCACCAGTGTTTTTAGTCATTAAGCATCATCTTATGCAGCTATTACAGAGCTTTCTACTGACATGGGAAATATGTTATGTAAAGTGCTTTTTTTGAGGTGGGAGGGAGATGGTGTATTAGTAACCTTATGAAGAAGTCTGCAAGGTTTCTGTGAAAGGCAGAATATCTCAGAGCTACAGCAATGGCTCATTTTGATTCTTTTGTAAAAGCTATCAGTCACCAGCCAGTAGAGTTTGTTAAATGTATGACTCTAAGATTTCATTACCACCAAAAATTCCAGTCCCCTCAGCTGATGAATCATGCCTGACAATTTACAGATACATTTAGAGGAAGTTTGCTGCTCCCATTTTTTATGCCAAATGTATTTTGTCTCTTACCAAAGAGCAGCTGAACTCCCCATGCAATATCTCTCAGCAGCCACAGCTTTCGCTTTGCAGCGCACTCCTCAGGGACTCGATGCTCCTTGGAACCCTGAAAGAAACAAATGCTGAATAGATTATATTATGGGCTGAGTTTTGATACTGCTTAAGATGAGTTGATAATCCTGAAAGAATATATCTGCTAGATTAATTCCCTGTAATGTTTGGGGGCTACTCTTTATTACAGCAATAATCCTAGCTGTGATACACCTGGATGTGCCACTTTATCATCATGAGCTGCTTCTGGGACCCCAGACCTCCCTGATCCTCTGGGTGTGCTTGTGGAATGCAAACACTGCCTGCTTTTATTTTAATGTATCTTTTAACAAACATTTAAAATGTAGAAATTCAACATTGTCTAGGGATACATCACACTGTCCTCTTCTATTTAGCAGCAAAAGGCTACTAAGGCTTCCATTACAAGGATTTAAGGCAGGGAAACATCATTCTTCCTTAAAAGTTGAAGTCTTGGGTTATATAGTCAGTGTCTGACCTTGTAAACATACATTTTGCACTTGCCAATAACAGCCCAAAGTTTTGTCCCTGTGATTAACTGCACAGTTGATTCATAACACTGAGCCAGCTCATTAAACTGGCCCAAAGCTAAACATTTGCAAGAGCCTAATCAAACATCTATAAATTACACCTGCCGTGGATTGTGGGTGTAAACGTGGATCACCAGACCTGGAGGGCAGATCTCTCCACAGCCTGGCAGAGCAGCAGAGGAGCCCAGGAGCCCTCCCTGCAGCAGGGGAGGCAGCGCCGGCGTAAACAACCAGCCCAGACTAAAACAAGCAATTACTGTTTTCACACAAAATCTGATTCCACTAGGAAGCAGAAAAATTTTGCTCTGAATATTTTATTCACTTGCTCTGTTTAGAGTGCATTAGAAGTGCTTATGTTTTTAACATCAACATGTTTTTATTAAATAGCTGTTTTCTGCTCTGAGTTTTTATTTGGTTTGTTTGAGGGGTTTTTTTTTTGTTTCATCTTTTCTTTTTCAGAGACACTGCTGCATGGTTTTAGGGAGCTGAGCTGTTTGGTCTCAATAGCTGTGCCCTCCACTCCTTCCCCTTTATTTTTTTCCCCACCAAAATTCATTTAATGTAAATTTAAAAGCAAGAGTAAAGTAAGTAAATATGCAGTAAGTAAAAATATATTGCTATTTATTAAATTCTTCCGGCAGATGTTAACTGTATCTCTTAAGTGACATTCTTGTAATTATCAGTCTGTGTAGAGACAGAGTTAATTGATCTCTGAAATGATAGAAATCAATAAATTTCAGGATTCAGTGCACAAAAAAGAAGGGAGTGGTTATCCTGCCTTCTCACAGGTTACAGCTATGACACAGCAATACACACTGAGAATGAATACCTATAAAGAAGCAAAGAAACATTCCTTGGATTCACACTCAATTCACCTCAGCTTTGTGAAAGCACTTCGGGATTGATCTCCAGCAGTGGATTAATGACTCTGCCAGACCTCCCTGGAGGCACACTAGGGACCAGGTGGGGAGCAGGGACTGCTCAAAGAGCTCAGGAGCATCTTTGCTTCAGAACTTCAGGAACTCAACACTGAGACCACGAAGCTGAGAAATTCCAGGGACATTGTCAGTCATTGTCCCAGTGCCAGGGACAGTGCTCAGCTGCCCTGCTTCATACTGCATCCAGGTTTCCTGGCTGTCTGGCCTTTCTCCAGCTCTCTTTGATGAGTTGCCAGAGGACAGCCAAGGCACTGCTGTTCTACATCCCTATTTTCCCCAAAATAGGTAGGGAACAACACTGACTCAGCATCTTATCTCTAGTGTAGTTTAAAAAAGATTTTGACTATTGAAAGAGCACTTGAAAATATCAGGTATCAAGAATAAAGCAAATTAAGTTAAAATTTAATCATACTAAATTAATAGATAAAACTGAACTAACAATTCCACTACTATTATTAATAGGATGGAGTAATGATTAATGTCCTCCAAAGATGAGAGAATTTCAGCTCTGTAAGCTAGTAGCATTAGTAGGTACTTAACCTTCCCAGGTATTTAGTAGTGCTGAACAACCATAACTTCCCAGAGCTATGGAAAAATACAGCAACAGCAGTGTTTACTCTAAATTCTGAAATAAAGCTTTTAAGAGATCCTGTTCCCTGATAGATATCTTCTGCTGGGGAAGAAAACCAAAGAAAAAAAAAAGGAAAAAAACCCCAAAGCAGCTAAAAGGTACCCAGAGTTGATAGCAAGAAGAAACTAAAGCTGAACAAACTCTAATTCACAGCACTCTGATGTTCTTGCAGTGAAAGGATGAGCCCTATTAAACCAGAACACCAGCATCAAAGAAAATGAGCAGAGGTTGTAAGAAGAAAGCAATGTATCTCCAAAGGATTCCTGCTAGGGAGATGCCAGCTGTCTCCACTGCACTTACTGTCCCATGGTGTAATAAACTATGTGGAAATTATTGTTTTGCAAAGAATGATGATGTAACGAGGTGATTCTATCATATGATGCTTTCTCTTACAACACTGCAAATTAGAAATATTACCTTCCTGCAGCTAAGGAGACAGGGACAGACTTAGAGACTTGTGGAAAGATGGAGTACTGCTATGCTCAGTCAGGAGCTCATAATACCTAACTTCTACCCTTTTCAGTTCTTGTTTTCATTCTTAGATAAACAAGGTAAACTTTGTGGAGTATCTACTTCATTCCGTATTCCTTATACAACCAAGTCTCCCATCAGCTTCTGTAAATCCTTGACCCTTGTGGGCAAACATACAACCAGAGTGTCAAGTGCAGAGCTGTAGCTACCTGACAGTTGTACCCAGATCATCAAATAGATATTAACCAAGGACTGGAAAGGAAAAAGCCCAAACCAAACAATAAAATCACAACAACTTAGGCTTGTGGACAAAATGAGCAATAAAATGGATAGGTTAAAAAAAAACCCCAACAAAATTAAAATAGCTTCCTTGCCACAGCTGCTTCTTTAACATGTTAATTTCCACACAGCACACACAGAACCAGGAACAACTCCCTGGTTAATTAAGATGTTGTATTTCCTCTGTCTGACTAACAATTACCTGATCTGCTCATATTTTAGAGGTCTGCATTGAAGGAAGACACCAGCTCACTCCTGTGCCTGCAAATCAGCCTGTGCTGGTGAGGGAGTGTCAGTGGTGTTAGGCAAAACCCCTGTGTTCAGCAGACAGAGCCAGGACAGCACACTGAAGCAGGCAGCAGGCTTGGCCACTTCCTACTCTTACAAAGCAATGTCACTTTGAGAAGAAAGAATAGTCTCTAAAATAGAGCTGAATAGTAAGAAGAATGAGACACTGCCTTAAAATCCCAGAGTGATTGCAGGAGCTGAAACACTGCATAGATTCAAATCAGATTCAACCTGATTTCCCTTGGCCCTCTGGTGTGAAGAATGAGTAAATGAAGGCAGGAGAAAATTACTGGTTTGGGCACTGGGTATCACAGAATATTCAGAGTTGAAAGGGACCCATGAGGATCATCTAGTCCAACTCTTGGCCCTGCACAGGTCATTGCTGAGAACCACACCCTGTGCCTGAGAGCACTCCTTGAGCTCTGTCAGGCTTGAGGCCACGACCACTGCCCTGGGGAGCTGTTCCAGTGCCCAAACACCCCCTGAGAGAAAAACCTTTTCCTATCCTAAAATCAAAACCTCCCCTGACACAACTTCAGAGCATTCCCTCAAATGTGGATGTATCACCAGGTTAAACAGCCCAGTCATGGCTCTGCTCAGCTGTGCCAAAGTGTCACCCTGCCCTTGGAGCAGCAGCTGAGAGGGGATTTTGCCTTCCAAGGGGCAGAAACCCTTAATTCATTGCTACATGTCCCCTCTGAATGGACTAACAAAAGGTCCTCTTTGTCCTTGGCTCCCTGACTATCTCCTTGGTTATAAAAGCAAATTTACAGTGCAAACCCACAGTCATTAATACCTTTTGCTCTGATTTTTGCAGCCTTAATCCTGCCTTTTGCTAGTTGGCCAACCACATCTCTACCCAGTAGAACTTGTATATCCAGGTAAAAGGACTATAAAATAACCTGCTGCTTATAAATCACATTTGTATACAGGGATCCCTAAGATTTATACTTTTTTGCCTGCAATATACTGAGATTTTCAGAATCACAATGTTTCTGGTATGGACAAAACTCTGAGAGGGCAAGTATCCACAAGCCTGTTTTTCACAGCTGCAGCCAGATAATCAAAACTAGCTGGGACACTAGTGATACAAAGTGAACAGGTCTCAGTATACTGTGAAAGCAATCCATATTCTTTGTAAGGAATTTTCTTGTGGTTTATTCCCAAGTAGAGGTCCCATCATGACTGCCCAGGGGCTGGGTACCAGTCCTCAGTTTTGCACAGGATGTTTTCAGCCACATCAGCAGCATCTTTATCTTTAAAAGGGTGAAGCTATGCTTCCATGCTGACTGTGAAGAGCAGGCCTGTTTCAAAGGGCGTTCATAACTCTCCCTGGCTGCACAGGATGCTGTACTGGACTCACCTGCACATGTGCACACTGCTCAACTCTCTGCCTCCCTTCTTCAGGAAATACCCTTTTCCCTCCCACATGCTGCCTCTTTGAGATCTCAAAATAGAGCATAGCATAGGGACAGTCCTTGGGGCAGAGGGGAGCAGAGGGGAAGGGATTGGGAACATTCAAGAAGGGGAGCAAAGCAAGAGCAGTTACTTTCTTTTGAAGCATGAACTCTGCTTTGCATATCCCCTCCACTGGGCAGAGTGCAATGATGAACTGCATTTCAAACACAAAGCCAGTTTCCTCCCTAATGCACAGCCCTTTACCTTTGAATTCACTACCACTACCTCCTCTCTTTTGGAATATGCAGCCCTGTCCAGGCAGTTTGGAGGACTCAATACAAGTATGTATTTGCACTCAAGCCAGTGCACTCAATTCCACAGTAGACTACAGTTCAGACAGCACAGTCTCGAACAACACAAGGAACTGAGAACAGCCTCCTAAGACAGCTTTGAGAGCCAACTTTCACTTTTTATAATCCAGTGTAACACTGAGAAATCTGCCTACACAGAACTTGATGGACTCACTGCACTGTCTCAACCATGGACGAGTTGAACAGGTCACTTACATCCAGAGCAGGGACAACAGTACGTCAGTATATATTGATGACACCTATTCAAGGAGATGCTCATATAAGGCACCACTCTTAAATTAGAGACCCTGGGGCCCTTAGTCACCTTAAAATACATTCCATAACAAGTGAGTGGTAAATCTCTTGGTTCTGGAGATGGGTAATATGAATGATTGCTCAGAAGCTGTTTGGGGTGTCAGAACAGGTACTTAAGTGTTGAATTGTGATATGAATTATGTCTGGGCACTTCAGCTCTCCTGCACGTGGACTGCTGCCATGGCCAGAAGGTGTCATATTTATTGAGCACATGCAGTCAGGCCAAAATGCCCTGGATACACAAAGCCAATTCATCTTCCCATGTGGTATACATAAGCCCAGGCTTTGAGATACCTAGACTTGCTCCAGTCAGCTACACTTTGGTGTCCAAAAGTCCCAGTCTTATGTAATGGATTTCAAAACTCCCCAGACCAGGACTCCAGGCAGAGAAAATGAAACAGATCAAGAAAATCAGACAGAGGGCAGCCCTGGCTTCTGCAGCTGGGGTCAGGTCCAGCTGAACCACCACAAAGAAACTTTCACTGCAGCAAACTCAGGCCAAGGGATGATTGAAAGTGCATGACATTGGGGTTTGGGGACCTAGATACAGCACAATTCAACTATAAAAGCTTCCCTGGTGCTGAGTAACAAACCTGCCAACTGCCAGACTGAGTGCCTGCACATGAAGACACACTCCAGAGAGCAATTACAAGGCCTCACCTCTACTAACATGCTTGACTTGTGTTGCTGCCTGCTTCAGCTCTTCCTCCTTTCTGAAGCCCCCAAAATCCTCCTCTCTCTCTCTCCTTTTATTCTCCCTATTTCCCCCCACACATGTCTGTCAAGGGTTCTTTCTAGCTGTTACATCCTCATCTTTCCAGAAAGAAATGAGTCCATCCACACACTTACCTCAAGAAAAGAGAAACTTGCTTTTCTATTTTCTTATACTAAACATATTTTTCCACTTTGTCTGGGGACTTCCAGGCAGGCATTAGTCATACAAGCACAAAATATTCCCAGATGCAACTGAAATCAATGGGGTAGCAGCAAGGTCTCCCTCAGTAGATTTCTATGCCAGAGGTATCTAACAGCCCATACCTGCCTGGCCTGCTAATAACCGTTTAACTCCATACCCTCCTCACTTGGCTTTGAATTTTGCTGCTGTTTTCCCTACTGTTGAGCTGATTCTCCCTGATGTGTTTTGAGGAGATCACTGAACTGCAGCAGCACCTGCCTGCCAGGCTCAGGACCCTGTGGGGCTTCCCACACAGCTGCTCCAGCTCCTCCACGCTGACTTAGAGGCTGCACTGGGGGTTTGAGGATCTTACACACAAACTCCAGTGGCCCCTGGAGCTCCAGATCAATGGCTAAGAGCAGTTTGGTGTCTAAAAGCAATATGGATTCTTTCTTGCAATGGATTTTTCCATCAGGTTTGTGTTAGGCTAAGTAAAACAGAGCAAGCTGGTTTCTCCTCTCTGCCACACTCTCCAGATTGATCTGTCCTCCAAAACTGTAGCAGAGGCAGTAGTTTTTAACCTGCTGAATCAGAATTTTTCCCCTCTCCAAGTTTTTAAGTGTTGGAGTTTTTTAGATCTGTCTTCAAAGAAATCAAGATATTTGGCTACACATTTAGTGAATATTAAAAAAAAAAAAAGGAATAGGCAAGACAGCAACTTATGAATAGGTAAAAGAACAACTTAGAAAGGACCTGCAGCAGGAGTGTATACATGATCACAGACCTGACAAAGCCCAGAGAATAGTCATCTCAGCCCTACCATTTTATCAGTTGCTCAAAATTGCAAATACACTGTGTAAAACTGTTGAATTCTATGTTTTGTTTTCTCTTCCTGCCATGGGAAGAAGACAAGTGTCAGCAAAGAAAACCAGAAGCACAGAATCCATTGTACACAAAGCTACTCTACTCATAAACATTTTAATCAAGGCTTTCTTCTGAAGGACTCCTTCAGTTAGCTGAAGAGAGTGGCCCAGAAGGGCAGGACACAGTTTAATTGCCTGACCCAGGGCCAGCTGACCTTTCATCAGCCAATTGCTTGGCAGCCAATGGTTTTTTGGCATCAAAAAAGAGAGTGATAGTCCTGGATTGTATTTAGTCACATTCCATTTGCTCACCTACAAGTTGTGTTTGGCCATTTTAGGACAGAACAACACACAGACGTGATGCCACAAAATTCTCTGGTGTATTTCCTCTCTTCAGATGGAGAAGTGCAGTGAATAGTAATGAGGTTCTTATACAGAAAACACTCCTTCCTGTAAAGTACACAAAATCAGAGAGGACCATATTTTTTTTTCTTCTTCTCTGAAAATTATTTATAAGAACAGATTTACAAGAACAAACCCAAGTTTGCTCTAGAATGGAATATTTCAACCCATGTTCAAGGTACTATTCACTATAACTTAATAATTTAAGTGCATTCAACACACTGCTTGAAACCAAAATAAAGAAAAAGCATATGAAATATGCTTAGAACTACTTGTATTTCCCTTATTAACAGCATATTTTCCATGCCTTATTTATCCTTTCTGCTGGCATATCTGCTGCAGATTTTGAATCAAAGTAAAGCTATGTTCTTTTTATTGCCAATTTTGACTGGGTCCCTGATAATAAACCATTAAAATGACAAGCAAATATATAAAACAAATGGAATTATTAATGCTTATGTATGACAATTCTTGACTATAATAAGCACATCTCTCCCTTTTTCTCTTGTCTTGCATCTGAAGAGGACTTTTTATTTTTTTAACCTAAGTCATAATTCAGAATTATCCTCCTTAGGCATCAAATCACATCTACAGCTAACTCTTTCTGGAGTTTTGTACTGCATTTCATACAAAATTAAGTGAAGGCAAAACCAGTGCTCCTTTGGGTAAATGTTCAGGCTGTGTCTCTGCTCACAGAGTTACTCACTAAGTTACTCTCAGCTTAATGAAATTTAACAGAGAAAATATTTCCTGCAAGAAATTAAATGTCCAGAAAAATGGTCAACTATCAATATGATTTATTGGTCAATGCTAAGAGATGCTTATACATGGATCTCTGTTCCCTTGAGTCTTTGATGGACTTTATCTTAGCCTTGTCACCTGTCCAGCTTCCCCACCCGGAGCTCCACACTCAGGTTTGTTCTTCCAAAGACTGAGCACATTATTGAGGTTGTCACTTCAAATCTCTTGCATCAAGCCAAGAGGACCATTCAGTACTTGTTATTGAGAGTTACCTGACTGCAGGTAAAGCAGTGAGACTGCTCAAGATGACCTCACAGCTGAGATGACACCAGCCTTGCTAGAGCAGTGCATGAAGCCAATGCCTACCCAAGTGTCTGCAGCTACCAAATCCCTATCACACAGCTGTCCTGGAGAGACTGGAACTCAAGACCATCAAAATGCAAACCTCAAGGTGTCTCAGGATGCAGCAACTGCCACTTTTTGAGAGCAAGTCTTGGGAACCCTTCCTACTGTGACAGGTCTCTTCAGCTGCATGGGAAATGAGGGGTTTCCACAGAATTATGTCCATTGCTATTACACTGGTCTGTAGTCCAAGCTCAACCTTTGTTTGTTGCTCTTAGAAACACACCCTATGGGATGATTTCCAGCTAGGGAAGATGCAGATGTACTTCAAAAAGATAATTAAACAAAGCAACACAAAAAAACATTACACAAGGATTCATGAAGTAAACAAGAACGTAAATTGATTTGCTTTGAAAATTCATGAAGTGTCTACCCTCATACTGCTTGAGAAATTCGGGCCAAATTCTCAGCATCATATAGTAATTAATCCCAAGTAGCTTTTCATTAGCTGAGAGAATGTAGGGCCTAAATATGGAGGAGCAAAGAGGCAAGGACAAGAGACAAAGGGCTGATGCCCAGGAACAGGGGCATCCTCCCTGAACAGGAAGAAGAACTTCTTTCCTGTGCAGTGACTACACACTGAACAGGTTGCCCAGAGAGGGTGTGGAGTCTCCTCACTGGAGATATTCCAGTGCCATGTGCTCTGGGCTGACTCTGCTTGAGGAGGGAGTTGGGACCAGGTGCCCCTCTGTGGCCCCTTCCAGCCTGACCCATCCTAGGATTCTGTGACTCTTACTGTGGGACATGCACACACATTTTAGAACTTGCTTCCTTGGCATTCATGTGATGCATTTGTTTATCTTAAAGCAAAATCACAGAAGTTAAACCACATTCCTTATTTCTGAAATTCCTTTACAGAGAGATCATATTTCTAGAACCTTCTAGTAATAATCTACAGCTTGTAGAATGTTGTTTTAAATTTTCTGTAGCTTCCAGTCCTCACTTCCAGTCTTGCAAACATTTGTTTCTCATTTCTGTTGGTCATTTGGCAAACATTATAGTTATATTTCTTCATACAACAAACAAACCCACTTGACTAGATTCAACTCGGGCTGTCTGCAGCCCAAGGCACTGCAGCAGCATAGCCTGGGGGTGCTCCCACTGCTC
Source organism: Acanthisitta chloris (assembly GCF_000695815.1). Taxonomy (NCBI): domain Eukaryota; kingdom Metazoa; phylum Chordata; class Aves; order Passeriformes; family Acanthisittidae; genus Acanthisitta; species Acanthisitta chloris. The sequence continues at coordinate 38,961 of NW_008660116.1, forward strand.
CTATTGCTACTCCAGCAAAGAGACACACAGAAATTTGTGATGGCTGCATCAGAGCTGCCTCAGCAGGCCCATCCCATAACCTGAACTCCAGTCAGGGCTTGGGGGGCCCCAGTAGCCCCAAGTCTGGCACTGGCTGGGGGTTTCCAAATGGTCATTCTGATTTTCAAACATGAGCTTCAGCTTTTAACTATATGAAGGCCCAAACCCTGACAGATGTATAATTGTACAAAGGCAGAGTTAGTCAACATTTGAACAGCTCAAAGACACCTATAAAATGGCTCTGTCTGTACCCCATCACATTTCAATGTGCATTGGACAAGTCCAAAACCCCTTTTGGGTAAGAGCCCAGTGACTCCAGCTGTGTGTGGAATATTCTACCTCTGGAATAGACTGCCCAGACAGGAAACATGGCAAAGGAATGTTAACTGTCCACTGCTTAAAATAAAAATCATAAAGAGAATTTGACAACATATATAAAGGGAATTAAAACATCCCATTCAGAGTTCCAGAAGACACAATTATTTATTACTCCAGTTCATTAAGATCGGATTGGACCTATTCCTACCGTCCCTAAAATCAAAGGAAAGACATCCTCTAACCCAAATTCTGGCCTACACATTATAGAAATTAGGTTTAACATGTTCCTGCCCCTGGAATATATATATATATATATATAACCTTCCATTTTACAACTCGGAGTTAAAGACTACATTCCTGTTATACACCATTCATCTGTGGGAAAGTCTTGTCAGCATCACCAAAGCTTATTTCAGAGAACAGTCATACTTTTCAATCCAAAATAGCTCATCATCTTAAAAATACCAGAAGCTTAGAGACACACACATGTACCTTCTAGCTGCCAACAAGCCAGGGACACCAAGAAGGGGCATTTAGGGTTAAATGAAGATCTTGAGGATGGTGGAGACAACAGTCTGATAACTATGTTGTAAGTTCTCAGGATTTTTCATCAGCTATGTTTTTAACAACAAATTCTAAAGTCCCTTAAATTGAGATGCCCTTTGCCTCAGTTGCTCTTTTGCTTCTGAACTTTCAGAGCTCACATCCTCCAGCTCTTCTCCACAGTCACAGAAACAAACAAAAAAAATGGGAAATGTTACACAAGCTCAGAGTGCAGAGCACTGCAGCAGATGGTTACAAAGAGACAGCAAAGCTTACATGAAAAGGAATTTGGAAACAGAGAAAAAAGGTTCACTGCTGTTTCCATTCAAGGGGAAATCAGGGTTCCCCCCCTCTCTTGAACATGCTGAGATCAATGTTCAGTTTGTTGGGACTTACAGAAGCACTCAAAGGTAGCCTCACTCCCTCCTTCAGGAAACCAATTTACCATGAATATCACTCAGAGCTGCTTGCAAGTTCTGCCATTTCATAATTTAAGAAACATTAATTTGGGACTCCCTTTAAATTGCAAGCAATATCTGTAAGTCAGTTTGATGGCTTCCAAAAGAACTGCCTTATAGTTTGTGAAATGGAGGGGGGAGGCACATCAGCAGTGCCACCGATCCAGCTTATTACTATAATAGAA
>NW_008660117.1:0-1218 GCF_000695815.1 Acanthisitta chloris
TCTTTTGGAAAAGGTAAACAGCAGATTTTAGGGCTGCCTGGCAGGACGCGGGGAACGAGGCACCCGAGGGGCTGTGCACCGGCCAGCTCATCACACGAGTGACTCTGGAGGTCGGGGGGGGTCCGAGGTGGGGGCGACAGAGCCTCTGCCGAGTTGTGATCACCTCCGATTCCCCCGGGCTCGCCGCGGCCCAGGGGGTTTAAAGCCCCCACTTTCCTCCCAGGGAAGTGGAAGCTTTCACCCCACTCCAGTTTCGACCAAGAAAACACCAGCGATACGCGAGGCCACTTCTATCACCCTGTTTCCAAAGACAATTCAACTTCATGCGCCTCTTAAAAAATTAAAAATAAAAAATCCCTTTTCTCCCCTTTCCCCGGACAGTTACAAGTAAAGTAAAGGATGAACGAGATAATTAAAATATAAAAGTGCAAATAAATCAACTGAACGAGACACTGTGCAAGGTAAGACGCACTGGGGGTGGTGAACGGGGACTGGAATCGGGGCTGAAGTGAACTAAGACAACATTTTGCATAAAACTGCACCAGCGGAGAAAACGAGCTTAAAAAACACACGGGTTATATCTGATGCGAGTAACCGCAGTGAGTTTTTAAACACTATTTTGACTTAGTTTTAAAGGCTCTGTCAGGAATGGTAAAAGTTTCATAGCAGCACCAAAAAAAATTAACATAAAAATAAAAGCAATTGAACTATCTGTTAGGTTTTTTGTTCTTAAGTAGTTCAGAGTTTTAGTTGCTTTAAAAAAAATATTTCTAGCATGTTTCAAGGAAGGGGATTCAGTTTTGAAAGGCCAACCATATGGAGGCAATAAGTACATGAGAATGTTTTGAAATGAGTTCGCCCTGCAACAATATTTGAAAGCCGTTAAAAATAAAAGAGAAGGAGGGAAAAAAAAAGGCAATTCTCCTTTAAATGCAGAGGAAAATTGGGAGTGGAAAGGAGGGGGAGAAAACGATCTTCTCTGCTAGTGGTGGGTAATATATACATGTACGTATATATAATTTAAGAGGACAAAAAGCGAAGGGACTCTAGCTCAGCACCTCTGGAGCTACAGATCATGTACAGACACGGCCCGTGCCCTCTGCCTCCCTTCCCAAAGGCTCTTTTCCCACCGCACATGAGCCAGCGCCTGACCGAAGGGCGAAGCAAAACCTCTCCGAGCGCGGAAAGTGCGCGGGGCGCTGCGGGAGCCGCTGGCTC
>NW_008660118.1:0-21611 GCF_000695815.1 Acanthisitta chloris
GCTCGCTGCTGCCCGGCCGGGTGGGGAGGGCTGTGGGCTTGAGTGGAGACTGCTTTCCATTCCTGGGCAGATCAACCTCCTGCCTCAGCTTCTGTTGCACCTCCCTAGTGTTTGAGAAGCGGCTGAAGGGGTATAATGTTTTTCCGTTGTTTTATGTTCTGATATCATAGAATCATAGAATTAACTGGGTTGGAAGAGACCGCAGAGATCATCAAGTCCAACCCTACCATGGTTACAGACCACGGCACTAAGTGCCACATCCAGTCTCATCTTGAAAACCTCCAGGGATGGTGAATCCACCACCTCCCCGGGCAGCCCATTCCATTGCCTGATGACTCTGTAAAAAAATCTTTTCCTAATATCCAACCTAAACCTCCTCTGGCAGAGCTTGAGTCTGTGCCCTCTTGTCCTCCTGCTGGTTGCCTGGGAGAAGAGACCAACCCCCACCTGACTATAACCTCCTTTCAGGGAGTTGTAGATGGTGATAAGGTCTCCCCTGAGCCTCCTCCAGGCTAAACACAACCCCAGCTCCTTCAGCCTCTCCTCATAGCACTTGTGCTCCAGTCTCTTCACCAGCCTCGTTGCTCTTTTGTCCTGAGTGAGCTTAATGAGTTGATAATGAAGGCTCTCTCTGTCTCCAGGTTCGATGCCCCGGGTGCTAGCACAGGAGAGCTCAGCAGCCCCGCGGGAGGATGGCAAGGGAGGCTCCCGCAGGAGCAGCTGGGGCATGTTGGTCACTGCTGGAGTCGGTGGGACCTTGGTGGCTCTCTATGCTGTGGTCACCCCTTTCGTGACCCCGGCCCTGAGGAGAGTGTGCCTGCCCTTCGTTCCTGCCACCGCAGCTCAGATCCAGAACGTGCTGAAAATGCTAGAGAACAGAAGTGGCTCCCTAGTTGACATTGGTAGCGGGGATGGCCGCATTGTAAGTTATGGGCTTTGCCTTCCTTTCTTACCACTGCTCAGAAACCTACCAAATGCTCTAGCTGTCGCTGCTGTGTTCTCATATTTACAAATGGTTTTGTTTTTTGTATTTACAGTGGTTTTGTTTAAGTCTTACGATAACAATCAAAGCTGAGGAAGGTTTACATTCAGTTTAGGCCAGTAGTAGGTTTTTTTTTTCTCCAGCCTTACCTGCAGCTTGCCCAAGGTAGCATACAAAATGACAGCCTCATCGTGGTGCCTGGAGGGAATCACACTGCACTCACATCAAAAGATGCCATCAAAATGTTGGTATTGTGACTGACAAAGAGCTGTGATTCCACATAGGTGTACAACTGCAGCAAGTGAGGCTGTGAGATTAAATAGTGCTGTGCTTTTGGAGCTGCAGCTCTATGCTTAATGTATAAAGAGCAAAAGAGCATGAGAAATAAGGAATGGAATGCAAAAATAAAAATCCTGGTACTGATAGTACTGTAGCCTTCATACCTTTGTGCAGTGCTGGCTTCCCCACTTCAAAATCCCTGTGGTGGAACTAGAGTAATCACCAAGAGAAATGGTGAGAGTCATGAAAGCCAAAGTGATAATTCTGCTTTCAGGGCATTGTTTGAACCACAGTTTGTGAAATGTGGTGAGGGTATAGTGGAGAATGGTGTGGGGATTTTTTGTCATTGTGATGTTTTGTGTACCTTTTCATAACCATCTACTTCAAGGAAATTTTGGCAACAGGATGTTGCACCAGGTGTGTTTTTGATGGAAACAAGCAAGTTCTTGAATGCTACCTCTGTCCATATTTCTTGTGAACAAGTCAACTATTTATCCATGCAAAAATATTTAATTTGGAAACCCAAATATGTGAAGGTGGCTTCCTGAGTAGGAAACAGAGGAAAAAAAGCAGATATGAAAGAACTGCAGTTTCTGATGCCTTCTCTGTTCATCATTCTGACTGTTGACTCTCATCCGAGGCATCTAATTTGAGTAGGCACTGCATGTTTAATTCTGATTATACAGGTGCCTAAATGGAGACTGAAGACTGTTTGGAAATCCAGGTGCCTCAAATGGAATGCTTGGTGTTTCCTTAATGCATTTGTCCTGAAAAAAACAGTCTTTTCAGGTGCTTTTAACCATTTAGCACTTACTTAAGTGTAATCAGTGGATGAATAGGATGATATTTTACTTTCCAAGCATGATAACAATGCCAGATTCTTTTTAATGAATTTGTAAGTGCTCTGTGCATGGTGGAAGATGTTTTACTTTGACAGTGTGAAATAAAGTGTCCAGGTAATGCTGTTTGAGAAGTCCTGTTAAGAAATGTGTACTTCTTCCTGATTTCACCTTGCCTGTTTTGCAGTTCCTAGTTCTTCAGGTGTTTCCTGATTAAAATTTGGCAGTAACCTTTTTAATTATATCTTAAACCTTTAGTCTAGAAACTGGTGCCTTTTTGTATTTTCTATTTGATATGTCATGTTGGCACTGATTCAGGGGTTGTTCAAATGCCTATCCCTCATTCTTCTCTCCTTGGTGAATTTTGGTACTCTTTAATTCCAAGGCAGTGTCATGAATGTGTTAAACTTTTATGTAAGTCATAGAGGTACTACAAGCTCACAGCTTTGCCCTCTGAGTGTTTATGTTTTCATTTTGTTTGTCTGAATATATTAATTTCAATTGGACTAGTCATAATAGTAAAATGTAGTTTTGAGTTTCTGTTCACTATGCTACTAATCTGTTGGGCATTAAAACCTGAGTGACTTACAGAAGTGCTTTCCTTTGATTTATATTTTAAATAAAACTCTGTGCTCCTGTTTAGATGAATAGCCTTTTGTGTTTCTAAGTGAGGATTTATTTCCTTCCTTGTAGGTGATAGCAGCTGCAAAGAAAGGATTCAAAGCTGTTGGTTATGAATTAAATCCCTGGCTAGTCTGGTACTCCAGATACCGTGCCTGGAGAGATGGGGTGCATCAGAACACCAAATTTTATATATCAGACTTATGGAAGGTAGGTAGTGAAGTATGTAAGAATTAATCTGGGATGATTGAGAAATTTTCATAGTTTGGAAATACTTTATTGGAGGAACCAGAATGCTGACTGGCCACAAGATTCTATATTGAGCTTTAGGTTAAGCCCTTGTGCTGGAAGTCTAGTTTCTATGGGCTAAGTATGCTGTTTTGCTGGTCTCGTGCTTTGTTTGAGTGCTGTTGTTTTTCAGTAAAGGATCCTCAGACAGGTCTGTGCCTGATGAATTACGTGGGGTTTTTTTGGTGGGTTTGGGATTTTTGTTTTGATCAGAGAGAAGCATTGAAAAAACTGCATGGCACTAACTGGAAGAACCCAGGCATTAGAATGCCTGTTAAGTTTTTATAGCTAGCTAACATTTAACAAAAGAAGGGGCAAACTTAAAGCATATGTGATTTTAACACATACAGGGGGTGTGAAAAAAACCAACTTAGTTATGAGTAAAATCACGTAGGTATTTTCTAAATTAATGCTTCCTGTGCTACTAGAATTGGTGCCATATTCTTGGACAGGCAGTAGAAGGTTTTTTACTGTTCCGCAATATAATGTTTTCTTTATGTGGAAATTTGTGTGATGAAAAGTTGATAGGGGATCTCCTTTCATATTTTTGGTCTAAATCGCTGTTGAAAGAAGTGTGGCTGGAGGGATTAGGAGAAAAGAATAGTGAGAACTTCTCCAAATACAAATGCCATTTTCATTAAGACTTGTTCTCAAATTTTATTTTAGGTTTCTTTTTCCCGTTACACAAACGTTGTTGTTTTTGGGGTACCTCAAATGGTAAGTTTGCTATTTGTGCACTATTAAATTATTTTAAGGCGTTCAGTGTTAGTGCATTGGTCTGCAAAAATGAACTAACCTGCAGAAGGCCAAAGATAACCAGTAATAATATTTTGATATTTCATTTTTGCTTATTAATGCCCATGATAAAACCTGATAAAACTTGGGACAGTGTGCAGACTGGAGCTCTGAAAATATGTGGGTTTTTTGAGAAGTATTTTCTGTCCATTAGTTTAGAAACAAATGAAAACTGCTGTGCTCAAATTGCTTGGGGGAAAGGTGATAGTTTGGTTGTCAAAAACTTCAATTTTTTTTTTTTAATACTGAAGAAAAGAGGAGCTTACAGGGAGAGGCTGGAGTAGTAAATTGGCTACAGCTGGTTTTTGGGAGCCTTGTTAGAGGGAACTGTTGAACTTTGTGTTCTCCAGAAACTAGATCACCTCAAGTAGGCCAGCAGTTGGTATATTGAAATAATCACTTGCCCATTTGTGGACTGTGAGGGCTTAGGGAGGGAGACAAGTGCTTCAAGTGGCTTTGTAGCTTGTGTTCACTGTGTCCCTGGGGAAAATGCATTACTGGTGTAGAAATTGAGTTGCATAGTGACTGCTTTAGTGATATATTTGATAAATTGAGTCAGACTTCACATTCACTCTGGCTTTCAGCTTGATCTAGTTTTCTTTTTCTCTTTTTGCTAGAAAATAGAAAAAATATTAATATTTAAGTAATCTTGATACTATTAGATTTTTCTATATAGGTTGAATGTATATGGAGGAGTGAAACAAATATCAGATAGAATCCTAGAACAGTAGAGAGACTTTTCACTAGACCAAGTTGCTCAGAGCTCCATCCAACCTGGCCTTAAACAATTCCAGGGTTGGGGCATCCATAACTACTGTGGGCAACTTGTTCCAGTGCCTCACCACCCTCACAGTTAAGAATTTTTTCCTAATAGCTAATCCAAACAGTGAAGAATTTCTTCCTAATAGCTAACCTAAACCTACCCTCTTTCAGTACATGCTCTTGTAGAGAGTTCCTCTCCATCTTTATTGCAGGCTTCCTTCAGGTGCTGGAAGGCCACAGTTAGGTCACCCCAAAGCCTTCTCTTTTCCAGGCTGAACAATTCCAACTCTCTTAGACTTTGCTTCTGTACTGATTCTTCCTGTGCTCAGGCAGACATGTGATGAGTGAGCGTGAAGAGCTCTATGTGATGCCATACTACACACGCCGGTAACATTTCTGTAGTAACAACAGGAAGCATAATAAAGCTTTCCTATGCTCTGTGCATTCTTTATCGGCGCTGGAATCAAACCTCTACCTGAGTTTGAAACTGTCGCCCGTGTTGGAAGCCGCAGTGAGCCCGGGTGTGCTGTGGGGAGCGCCGCGGTGTCAGTGGTGCTGCAGGTGTGGGAGGTACGTGCTCTCCCGCCGGAGTGCCGCCAGGGGGCGGCATACACGCTTGGATTTGCAGTGGGAATTCTGCCTCGGCACGGAGGGGAAAAGTGCGGGTGGAGAAAGATGTTTCGGTAAAGTAGAAATAAGCAGATGCACTGGGAAAATGTGAGTAAACCCGGCAGAAATACTGACTTAACCTTAGGTGTAAGAGTGTAAAGTGGGATAAATTAGTAACAGCTGTGATGCAAAGAGTAGCTATAGGGCTCAAAGTAGCTTCCCTAAATTCAGTAAGTACTAGGCTCAATTCTTTCAGTAAAAGTGCTGTCATAAATGCAGCAGATGCAAACATAGGAACCTTTGTGTTTCCTGAGCATTCGTTTGCTCATGATCCCCTCAAAACTTACCTCGGAAGTTGCGAATGCTTAGCCTCCTGTATGACTAAGTTAATTTTTTAGAAGCCTTCATATGTTTTTTTTTGTTTTTTTTTACTAAGGACAATAAATCTCTTTAGCTTTTTTAATGATGCTGTCTGATTTGATACTTTCACAATGCTTTTATTTTGTATCCAAGATTAGCTTGCAAAACTTGGATTTATTGATATTCAGGGAAGACTTAAGACCTCTCTTGTTCTTGCAAGTGTCTAGGTGAAGGTGTGTTTGTTTCTGAGTCATTGCAGAGAGAGACTTTTAGTTGTTCAGGGTGGGATGACAGAATTCTTACCAGATGTTCATGTTTGCAGCTTCTGTGCATTTTAACTGATTATATACTGTACAAAAGGTTTACTAAACTATGTATCTGTGTAGACATACAAAAACCCCAAGCCTGGCTTGACATAAAATACAGTAAAAACACCTAATGTAACTGATAGATTTATCTTAAAAACTAGTTTGGTCAGTTCAAGGATGCAATTCTTTTTGGCTGAACTATTAATGATGTTTTCTAATTGGAGCTAATAGAGACATACAGTGTCACTAATTTTCACAATTGCTCACTGAAAATTAGGCTATGTCTATATTTGCAATTTCTGTAACAAATTAGACCTTCCTTTTCTGGTGTCTCAACTGGGTTTTAGATACCAGACTGGGCTTATTTTTCTAGTTTGTTTGAGGTGCAGTAGCAAAAATGTTTAAAAGCATTTGCAGTACAGATGAAATTGGAGCACAGAATGCTTAAAAATATTCAGAGGTAACTCTTTCATATATTAGATCTGTGACTATAATTTTCCTAAAATATTCCATTGTAAGCTTAGATGTAGCCATAATAGGATATTACATCAAAGGCACACCCTGCATGCATATGATAGTGGAAGCTATCTGCAGCCTCTGGAAATGTATTTTCTTCTGTCAGTCTTGTTTTCTAATAGTGTTCTGTTAGTTTTTTCTTCTTTTTTCTTTTTTTTTGGTGAAATTTTCATATATTTTGTGTTTTCATGGCTTAAATTGAGCTATATTTTTAAGTAATTACTGTCCTTTTAACCTTTTAATATCCAAATTTTACCACTGTGATAACAAAATAAATAGATTTTTACATGTAATAGAACTAGCCTGTGGATAGGGTATGTAAGAATAAAAGGAACTCCAAATGGACGTGCACTGCTGAGCTGCTTAAGCATACCATCAAACTTTTCTGAAGGACAAAAATGGCTAAATCTGTTGGTTTTTTTTTTCCCCAGAACATAATCACTATCTGGGATGGGAAAGAAGTTACTTTGAAGTCTAGATGTGTTAATTCATTTCTCACTTAATCCATAGCAAAATTTGCAAAGTACTTTAGAGAGAGTATGTGACTGATTGGAGTGTTGCTCTGCTGTTCTAGAAAAGTAGTGATATATCCTTTGACTTTCACATCCTCTCATTTATTGTGAATGGAGGAAAGCTAGACTGTAGGTCTTCAACGAAGGAGAGTTACACAGTGGCATGTGACATGGTCCCCCCACAACAGCCTTCTCTCCACAGCCTTCTCTCTAAACTGGAGAGAGATGGATCTGGTGGGTGGACTATTCAGTGGATAATGAATTGGCTGCATCCAGAGGGTCATTATTTGATGGCTCAATGTCCTGATGAAGATCAGTCATGAGTCGTGTCCCTCAGGGGTCTGTATTGGGACTGATCCTGCTTGATATCTTCATCAATGACATAAACAATGAGATTGAGTGCACACTCAGAAAAAGTTGCAGATGATACCAAACTGAGTGGGGCCAGAAGGACCTGGACAAGAAGTAGGTCTATGAGAACCTCCTGCAGGTCAACAAGACCAAGTGCAACGTGCTACACCTGGGTCGAGGCAATGCCTGGTATCAATCCAGGCTGGGGGATGAGATGCCTGGTATCAATCCAGACTGGGGGATGAAGGGATCGAGAGCAGCCCTGCTGAGAAGGACTCAGGGATGATGGTGGATAAAAAGATGGACATGAGCTGGCAGTGTGCACTTGCAGCCCAGAAAGCCAACTGTGTCCTGGGCTGCATCAAAAATGGCGTGGCCAGCAGGTCAAAGGAGGTGAGAATACTCTGCTTTCATGAGACCCCAGCTGGGAGTACTGCATCCAGCTCTGGAGTCCTCGGCACAAGACAGATGTGGACCTGTTGGAGTGAGTCCAGAGGAGGGCTATGAACATGAAAAGAGGGCTGAAGCTCCTCTCCTATGAGGACAGGCTGAGAGAGTTGTGGTTGTTCAGCCTGGGGAAGACTTACTGTGGCCTTGTAGTACTTAAAGGGGGCTTATAAAAAAGATGGGTATAGCCTTTTAGTGGGGCCTGTAGTGGCAGGACAAGAGGGTAAATTCAGACTAGATTTAAGTAAGAAAATTTTTACAAATAGGGTGGAACAGGTTGCCCAGAGAGGTGGTAGATGCCCCGTTGCTGTAAACAATGCCATGCTGGATAGGGCCCTGAACAAACTGATCTAGTTGAAGATGTCCCAGCCTGTGGCAGGGGGGTTCGACTAAGTGACCTTTAAAGGTCCTTTCCAACCCAAACCATACTATGATTCTGATTCATGCAGTGCTGCTGCAGGGATTTAGATGCATGTGTTAACAGGCTGTGGAGTCAACAAAGCTGAATTTCAATAGTATTTAATATCCCAGTACTTTATACAGTGAGAGCAGAATGTTTGCTTTGGGTTGTTGTCTGTTTTGAGTGTCCTGGGATCTGTCTTGATGTTAGACTGTAAATTATGAGCAGTGGTAACCTCTGAGTATCACACAATAGTTCATGAATCTTGGGGTGTCATAAATAGCATAAATTCAGGGATCTGAACTTCCATTCCCTACAGAGAAGAATCACACTGAAGAGACTCATGAATTGGAACATGCAGAATCTTTTCTTTGCAGGCTTTTTGAATCTAAGGGATAATCTACAGGTTTTGATTTGATTTTTGGAATTTAAAGTTACGATTTCCTTGATGTCACCAGCTGGGACATGACCACCATTTTCTAGTTTTAGATATTCTTTGTTAAGACATCAAAGCCAAAATATATATCATGAATTCCAAAGATTTGTAAAAAAAATTCCTCAAACCTTAGACTTCTCTTGAATACTTGAATTAGATTCTAAAGAGAATGCTTCTGGTTTTTTACTGCTTCCGAAAGTTTTTTATTGTTACTCAACAGATGCCACAGTTGGAGAAGAAGCTGGAAGAAGAACTGGAATGTGATGCCAGAATTATTGCCTGTCGTTTTCCTTTCCCTTGCTGGATTCCAGATCGTACTATTGGAGATGGAATAGACACTGTGTGGGCCTATGATTTGAAACATGATTTGAAACACCCAGGATGTGAAACAAAAAGCTTGGAAATTACACCAGAGACAGAATCCTAAACATCTATTTTTATTTTTTACTGAAATTTTTAGCTATGACTTCATCTGACTATGGAGATATATATATTCACTCAAGAAAGTGAAGTACACTGGTTATCTGAAAGCACATGAAGGTTACTGAAAGGTGTAGTTAAATGGTTTAATGTAGTGTCCTGGTTTAATCCCAGCTGGCAACTAAGTGCTGTACAGATGTTTACTCACCCCATCACCCGCTCTCTCCCAGTGGGATGGGGAGGAAAATTGGAAAGAAGGTCGTACACATGGGATGAGATAAGAACAGTTTAATAATTGAAATAGATGTAATAATAATTGTGATGAAAAGGGAGACAACAAACAGAGGAGGAAACCCCAACAAAGATGAGTGATGCGCAGTAGCATTGCTCACCACCTGCTGGATCGATGCTCATCCCAGAGCAATGACTGGTTCCTCCTTGCCAACTCCCCCCAGTTTATATTCTGGGCATGACATGCTATGGTGTGGAATATCCCTTTGCACAGTTTGGGTCAGCTGTCCCAGCCATGCTCTCTTCTGGCTTCTTGCACATCTCCTTGCTGGCAGAGCATGGAGAACTGAGAAGTCCTTGACAGGGTAAGCACTGCTCAGCAGCAACTGAAGCATCAGTGTGTTACCAACAATATTCTCATTCTGAATCCACAACACAGCACTCTACCAGCTACTAGGAAGAAAACAAATTCTATCCCAGCTGAAACCAGGACTTGTAATTAGTAAAAATTACAACAACGTTTTATAGAAATGGAAAACTTTAATGTGGAGAACAGAATAAAACATGTTTCACTACTGTTAAGTGGAATATATTTATAAGATAAAGTGCTAAAATAGGTGAGCTTCGTATGTACGTTCTTTCTGACGCTCCATATCATTTGGTGTTGGAAGTGGTGTGCAAGTGACTTCTCCAATGAGCTGTGGTTCCCAAATGTGTTCTTTATATATGCCAAGTAGGCACAATGCTGCACACACCAAACTGATGCAGGTAGAGTATGCTGGTGATACTGATGTGTCACACCTCAGCCTTGAATGTTTGCTTTTAAAAGTTGAGTATGACAAAACAAGCGAATACAAGAAGTTGCTCATTCATTAATACAAGTGCAGCCTCTGATTGTATTCATGTGTTTTTATTTAACTTGCTGTGTGAAAACAAAGCTGCAGAAATGTGCTCTCACTGAACTCTTACTGGTGTAAGCCTTTGCCAATGGCTATAATTTTTCCTAACCTCTCTGATTTCAGAAGGGTTTCAAAAGTCACGTGTCATTGAAGCATCACAAGTTCTCAATGGTGTGCTCAAACTTTGAATAAAGGTATAGATGAGAGTTGCTTACTCGAATACTTAAGTCTGACTCTGATTCCAGTGCTAGCTGGTCTGGCTAGCTTGGCTGAATCTCATTAGACCTCATTTAATTTACTGTGAGATGGAAAGGAAGATTTTTGATCAGACTTCTTTTCCCTTCTACTTTTCGTTGCCATCTGATGAGATCTCAGAAACTCACGGTGTTGCTGTGTGTTTTTTCCTTGTAAGTGAAGCAAGTTCTCCCTGTCCCTTTGCTGATACTGGTCTACAGTGGGGAACTGTCACTGTGCTGATGTTTTCCTTCTCTACCATGGTTACAGCAGTTTTCTGTTTTATAACAGTCTGCTTGCTTGTTCTTTTTTCTGGTTCCTGAGTAATGTTTTACTGTTTTCACCCATGAACAATTAGTCAAAGTTCATAGTCAGCCTCCCCTGGCCCCAGTTAACATATAGCCTATTTGTTAAGCAGTGACTATGTAAGTTTGTCAGACCTTTGCCTATGTGATACTCATAGAATGAAGCTAAAACAAGCTGGGAAATTGTCATCTGACTTCAAGGCAGTTGTTACCACAACTAAAATTAGCTTAGGTTGGCAAGAAGTGCTGAGACCCTAGAATTTCAAGTAAATACAAAGTCTGTCACATTTTATTAGGTGTTGTGAAAGCAAATTTGCTCTACTGTAGTGTCTGACTTGAAGAGAAGTTGGGTGGTGTTTGGGATGTGTAGTCTATAATGCTACCTGTACCCAGGATTTTTGTTATTGGTGTCAGGGGAGAGGAAGGAGAACTTAAAATACCTGAAAATCTACACAGGGGATTTGTAAAGAAGCAGTGGTGTGGTTTTGTCCTGATAAGGTATACAAAGAAGGAAAAAGGGACAATTTTATCTGGGGTCTGCAAAGGAGAGGTGATTTCAGCCTCTCATGGCAAGCACACCTGTAAACGTGGAGACTGTGTGCACTGAAAAACAGGTGTTCCTGGTAAGCAGCCTTTTACAGCCTTTCACTGCAATGTTACATAAAGCATCTTGTAAAACTACACTAAATTCTTTCTGTCATGATTTAAGTGTTGTGATTATTACACAGTGACAGGACAGGGCTAGAGTGCCTTATCTAAAATGGCTGAGTTTAGCATCCCGAGGCCATAGAAATGGGAACTCAGACAAAGGACATCTGAAATTATTTCTGTTCATAAAAGACCATACAAAGGGGAAATTAGCTAATTAAGCAGTCTTTTCCCAAATGATTACAAAGGAGAAGAGAAAGCAAAAGATTTTGATTCAATTGAATTGTGACTCATCTGTACTGCTTTGACTCAAATTTCTTCAGCCTACTTTCACTAAAGTTAGTTTGTAGGGAATGAAGCAGCTATTTACTTCTCCTGATGTGTTTGAGTATATATTTTTCCATTGCATTCATGTTTGCTTGTTAAAAAGTAAAACTGAATTTCCCATTTTTGCTCGTGGTAAGGGTCTTGGGATGTGTACTTCTTGGTTGCCACCTATTGCTCTGGAAATACTTGCTGAGGAGGGTGAAATAGAATTAAGGATGTGATGACCTGAACTTTGGAAATACTAAGTGCTGTCCTCAAGGAGAGATTTGTGAACGTTTTAAAGTGAAGCAGAAGGCTGTTCTGCTCTGGCCCTTTTGGGGCCTACACTGAAATAGGCAGTGGTCTGAAGGTTTGGAATTCCTTATGAAATAAGAAAATGTGCTGTATTTCCTCTTTGCATAGCTTAAGTGTGAACTGGAAAGCAAATTGCTCTGATTTACACAGGGCGACTGGGAAATAATTTTCTTGTCATGTTGCCCTCAATTTTTCGATCATTTGCTATGTTCGTTTGATAGTTTGCAAGATTAAATACTTAACTGTGACTTCAGTTATCACTGTATGGATTATTATGTTGATACATTTCCAATTTCTAGGGTAATATATAATGATTTTGTTGATGTACTACTTCAGGGTAGAAATTTGTTTCTTCCAAAAACCAGGAAAGCCGTAGAGAACTGCCTTAATCAAATTATAGTGTGGGTCTGAAGCCAAAAGTAGGAAACCTTCAAGCTACACATGCTGTTCAATACCAAAGTAATTCAGATAAACTGTAGGTTTTTCTGTGTATCTTTGTTTGTGGCTTCTAGTAGTTGCTTGCCTTTTGGGAGTTATTTTATTCTTTCCTTGCCTTGCCAGATCTTAGCCAAAAAAAAGTTGTTACATTGCTGAATGAGTAATGCTTTCCTGAAATATTGTAGAATTTGATTTGTTTATAAAAAGTACAGGTCAGAGTCAGACTTTCAAACTATTCTTCCTTCCCCACCTTGTGTTTTCTTTTGTTGAGGCAGATTATGTCCTCACAGGTTTTGTGATGCAAGATGAATTTTACCAATGCAACATTTGAGTGCTGCAATTCTAATGTTGTAGTTTTCCATTTCCATTTTGTGTAAATTTGCTTTCTAGGGAGAAGGAGAGGGATATGGCTACAAGAGAGCCATCTGATAGGCAGCTTGCTCAGTATACTGCATGGTCACTGCAGCCACACAGCAACATCAACCAAGCTTGTCCAGCTTTGTTTGGGAAATGTACACATACCTGGTGAGTTTTAGGCATTTCTGTATTACTGAGTGTATTGAAATTCCTGGTTTATCCTCTGGTCTGATTGTATGCTCCCACTTAATCTAATACTGCACCAACAAAGTTAATCCTCTGTCTCTGAGCTGCTGTTTATTTCTGACTCATGAGTTGTAGCCAGGTAAGTCGATACAGAATCCAGTTTCAAATAAAGCACCACATTTCACAAGCCCTTTGAATGAGTGTGGTCTGTGGAAAAGAAGTTCTAAAGCCCAGGCTTTGGGGAAGTCTTTCACCTTTCATGAGGGACACAGCTCAGAAGGCAACAGAGAGCTTCTGAATTCTGTATAATTTCATCAAAATTGTGTTCTTCAAAAATTTTTACCACTGTAATACTATTCTAAGATCTGTAGGGGAAGTAAACTGAGGCAGCATTTTGGCTATCTTTTATATTTTGAGCTATGGGAGGAAAGGAGGAAGGGGATCTTACGGCCTAGGTATGGCAGTTTGACCTATTTCAAAAGCAGTTTGACAGACTTGCACATCTTCTCTGCCTATTTCTTACTGGATAGGAGAATCCATACTAAGAATGGGCTGTGATGTGCATTCACTTAGAAGTGGGTGCATGCCTGATACGATTACACTTGGATGAACAGTAATTATTGACAGATCACCTCATCCTTCTATAGTTTCACTTTCCATGGTTTACAGATACTGAAGCATTTATTCAGAAAAGGACATGAATCCTTCAAACTCATGGTTCAGTTTTGGGTTGTCCTATACAGCGCAAGGAGTTGGTCTTCGATGATCCTTGTGGGTCCCTTCCAATTCGGGATATTCTATAATTCCATGGTTGAAGAGAGCAGCCTAACATCAGATTTAATGTCAGTAAATTCTGCTTTGAGTGAATTATTTTTTCTTTTATGTTTGCCAGGATTGCAGTTGTCTACTTTTAAAATGTAGCCCCAATTTGTTTTTCAGAAGTATTATATATTTCTTCTACAAGGCTTCTTTAATTCTTGATAAGACAGTGTGACTTCTATGTTTAACTTAAAAATCACCCTTGAGTGAGATTTCTGAAAATATAAATTCTGCATTTTTCTTTGCGTGATAATCTTTCTCTTTATCCTTGTTTGTTTTACTGAGAAAGACTTATACATGGATAAATACCACCTTCCTCATTCTTTTTCTGAATTGTCCCTTATTTGTTTACTTTTATTTTTATGAGCTTGACTTCATAAATTCAGCGGATCTTCTCATTTCCTTTAATTTTTTTCTTGTAAATTGGTTTCCTTTTTTTTTTTATTTTTCCCTGCAACTTTGCAGGAAGACTAAATATCTTAAAGAACGTTCTTTTTCTCTCTCACATTTTAACATGTATTTAACTACCCTTCTTGATTTATTTAGCGGTTTGTATGCTGACATAGCATGACTTTTGTTTCCAGTAACTGAAAGAAAAACACATCCACCCCAATGGTATTTAGACTGAAAAATAGCCTTGGTCTACAACAATTCTGACTATTTAGTAGTTTTAAGTACCTAATTTCACATTTTTATTATATTTCATCACTTGGAAAATGAATGCAGGCCTTTTATCCCTTCAGCAGTTCTTTGGATTTGGGTTATTTGTTCAGGTGGGACTTTCTGCTGATTTCTTTTTCTTAGTATAATGTTGGGGTTTCTGTTTGAGGCAGTGGTTGAAATATTGGATGGATGTTTTTTCTGCACATTGGTGTGTAGACCTGGAGCAGTCACTGTGATACAATCCAGTGAACTGCTAGCACTGGTAAAAATTAACTAAAACCTGATTACCAGTAAATGCATGGTGGTATTTTTCAGCTTACTGTATATGTTGTGGTTTTTAAAAGTAAAGTAGGTTTTTGAAGACCATATAAAACTTATGGCATGGAGAGGTCTTTGCAAGGTCAGAAGCAATAAATTACTGGCTTTCAACCTGGGGTTTGTGGCTACCTTCTGAGGAATCCACAAAAAGTAATTTAAATAGCAGATCTAGTAGGTTTATGTTTGCTACTCATGGTTGTGTCCCTCCACTGGAAAATTTTAATGTGTCTGAAATGATCATTTGAGAATCCTTGAACTAAAACTATGGGATTTTGTAAGATATTAGCCAAATTGAAATGAGTTTATCAAAGTGAGGAGGTTGGGTTTTTTTCTTCTTTCTGTTTTTGCTTGCCTGGATTGTTGAGTTTTGACCCTCTGCAGTGTACAAATGTATGAGCCTTTGTGTCTTTCTGGTAAGCATGTAACTTCCGTTTCCACTGTGTGAGAGCAGTCACATGGGTTTGTACGTTCCCACTGCGTTGTAATAATTCTATCTTTTTAGGTAATCTATGATAGATCTGATACAAGGGTCTAATAACTTTTTTTTAGGAACTGCTTAAATGTAAAATGTACATGTTCAAAACACCTGATGACCTGCCACTGAAGCTTGTCTAAAAAGCCAACAAAGCCTGAAGCTCCTTAATGCTATAATGTCTGCAGCTGTCCTTGCCAGAGCTCTGGTTCAGAGAGGCAGAAATGTGTCTCTCTTGATTCTTGATTTTTTGATTAAAAATGGAAGTGTAAGGCGAAGACACAAAATGAATTATAAAAACTTGAGGATTAGTGCAAGTTCTGGGAGAGAAAAATGTGAGTGGTGACGGATACAGCCAAAATTTAAGGGGCCTTCTCTGTCTCTATCACTCTAGCCTGTGAAGTTTGATGCTGTCTTTTTTTTTCCTCCTTAAGATTACATAACTCTTCTTGAAAGTATACTTATTTTTCTGTCTTTCCTGTTGTTTTTTCAACATTTTCAGAGTGTACACAAATCAAAATAATTTATGTCTCCAAATGTGCCATTCTCTAAATTGTTTGCAGGGCCCCTCAGCATCCGTGTTCATGTATATTTCATTGCTGCTTCCTTCTTTTCAGTACATGGAAACCAGCTTATACTCTGAATACCTTTATGCATAAATAAGCTTTATAAGTGTAATCAATAGCAGTTAAGTTTATCTGCAACACAGATCTCTCACTGAAGCAATTCTGAAAAGAGTTTGAACAGGAATGGTACAAATAGTGGTCATCATGGGAAAGTACTAATGTCTCTTAGTGACAGGGATGGTAGAGCCTCCTGCCATTGAGGTACTTTTAATTTCAGTAGGCAGTCAGATGTGTCAGGCAAAGTCAGGGAATGAAAGGCTAATAGCAAAGCAGCACTGTGTGTGGTGCTTTAAAAGAAATTTATTTTCTAACACTGTCTTCAGAGCCTGCCTATTTTTTAATCTAAATTGTTAAGTACAGTTATTGTTCTGATAAAGATGATGTTGGTAGGAGAATATTATTGGCTGAGCTAATACGACTAGTGAGCATCCTGAAGTGTTTATTCTGTAGATAAAGAAATCATTCAGATAATTTCTTTACCTTTTCTTCCCCTCCACAAAAAAACCCCTCCAATCTTTTACTGACAACATTGCGGAATTAAAATGGAAACTACATTTATCACCTTTAGAAATTAAAGATTAGGAAATAGCTTCTGATATAGAAGAAGCTGCCAGCTTTGGTAACTGGGTCTTATTTTCCAGAGAGCATTAAGTATAATGTAGGTCAGGTCCAGACTGACTTAACAAATGGTTTAAGTTATGTAGAAAAAGTTAGTGCTTTTTGTGAGTCTCCTGGACATACGATCTGAATTAGGTTGCTTGCTTATTCAACTAAAAACTCTGATCAAATAGCACTCTTCTCAGGATTATTTGTCTGCTGCATGAAAATCAAGTAGTCTAGCACTTTCCATGCACAGAAAACCTGGATGCTGGATCTGTCATGAGGTTTTGTCTATAGCTGTTTTCTTCATGCTTGTCCACACTTTGTGTAATTGTGAACATCAGATGATTGGAGGTAGGACCTTTTTTCTGCTTGGGTGAGACTTGCATGTGTACGGACAAGTGATAAATTAGATGTTGAAGCATACCCTTAATCCATTTCAGGATATCTGATCAGCAGTGATCCTTTGTCTAGTATTGTTTTAGTCTGACTCTGGTAAAATTTTCATTTCCACAGGTGTAAAACTAGATGTGGCTTATCATTCACCTTTCTATTTTGTTGTATGCTTGAAGAATCTATACTGGCAGTATAAGTCTCTTTCCATTTCTGTGCAAAATACACAGGAGATGTTTTATTGGCCTTGAGCACCTTTATTACTGTGGTGAGACTGTTCTCTTTCTGGTGTTGGACGTACAGGTCATTTACTGTCTGAGCTTGTAAGTACAGTGTTGTGAATGATGCAGCTTTCTTGTTAGGGTGCTCCAAGCAATGCTGAACCCAGGGTGCTGGAGCTCAAGCTCCACAGCAGGTAACCCAGTCAAAAGTATTGAGTTTTAGTTTGCATTTATTGTTATTAAATCCTCCCTGATCACTACACCTCCTCCCATTCAAAATAAACAGCCTCCCATCCCAACCTTATCCATCAGAATGTGTTCTTTGGTTTTCAGCTGTCGGTGCAAATGACCACATTACTTTCCAGCTTTGTCTAGGCCATGGGCATACCGAGGCCTACTCAGCTTACATTTTGGTGTAAATAGGCTCAGTTTTAGCTTCAGCTGTCTCAGTCAAGGGTCTCCCTAAGAATTTCTCATGGTCTCTGAAGGCCCTGAAACAAACGGGCTCTGGGTGCTGAAGACTTCCTGGAGCTTGCTGTCTTAGCATGATGGGACACAGCATCTCACAGGCTTTTATAAAGACTGTTTTAGTGCTGTTGAATTTGATCTCTTCCCCCAGTTTAGGAACTCTGCAAAGCAAAGGATAAATTCACTCCAATTTTATCTCTGCCTGATAGTAGTAGAACATTGCTTTTTAATTTTACACTGCTGTTTGTTTCTGATACAGCCTATTCATAAACTTTCCTTTGCTGGATGGAAAGATCTAACACCGAAGTCCTTCCTTTCCAGCTCAAAATTTAGAGCAAGGATCTTGAACTGAGCGGCTTCCCTTCCACTTTGGAAAGTCTCTCAGCAGCACAAAGATCCTGTGCTGGTAGAGGTGGGAAGGCTTTCTCTTAAGTTCCTGTTGCTGATACAGATGCTATTTGTCAAGACCATGACTAGGAACACCTTGAATTTTCACCAAGACTTTGTATAGTCAAACCCCAAGTTTTGGTCCTTATAGCAGCAGAATTTATTTTATCTATCAGTAAAAATACCACAATGTTATTGATATAATGAAAATATAAGAGTATTCTTCTACCATGATGCTATTGATATAATGAAAATGTAAGAGTATTCTTCTCATACTGATACTCTAGCAATAGTCTAAGCTGAATGTTACTGAATGGAAATTTTTAGGTTGGAGAAAGATGCAAGTATGTTCTCCCATCAGTAAGTATACGTTGTGCCTATTAACTTTAGGGAATTTGTATTTAAAATAAAAGTAGATGTAGAAGATGGCAGTTGGAATGCTAGTTATTAGTTTGCATTCAGCCATGCAGTAAAACACAATGTTTATACAGCGGTGTTTATTTTCAAACTGCTACTCAATAGTAAATCTAGCAACACTTTTCTAGGGTTGGCTGGTATTATCTTGCCCCTTTACAACTGCAAAAACTGTAGCAAAAGCTAATTTGTTCAAGACCACAAAAGTTACTGGTGGCAATGCTGCGATTAAAATGAAGTCTGCAAGTGCATGCCTGTGTCTGTGGCTGGGAGAATGTATTTCATAAATAGCTGCTCCTCAGGGTGGCAGTACCTGTGCACTTTCACAACTGATGGCGCCAGAGATAGAAAGGGCAGATGCTCACAGATGCCATGTAGTGCCTTCTTGCTGCTTACAGCTATAAGACATAGCACCTACAGTGGTTGTGTCTGTCAGATTCATGATCTTGGTTTTGTTATTTTGGTCTTACCATTTTATTAGCTCTTACTATATTTGATGTTTCATGGTTACTGCTTTTAACTGCATTTGGATCGTTCTGTCATTATTTATACATACTACTTGAGACTAAAACTTATTATTTCTGTTGAGGTATATGACTTTTCATTGTGTACTACATCTTGGTTTATTTTTCTGGGGGAGTCAATCTGGTTCTCTGTTTTGATGATTTCCATTTTTTGTGACAGAAAAGTTCCAGTCTTTGTGCTACTTAAATCTGTTGTTAATGGGAGTATTAAATATAAATTGGCTTCAATCCAGGGTAGGTAGTGTGACTTTTGTATCTTATTGTTTTACTTGCCTTATAATTTTTTAACCTTTGTGCATGTGCTGTGTCTCAATTCTCTGAGGACACTTCAATAAACATAAATGAAGCTTGATTTTTATGAAGTCATCAGACTGATCTGTGTAAGTCTACATGTTCTTATTTCTCATTTTTATTTCTATTCATGGGTACAAATGAGATGATCTGAGAACTATTTTCCTTAGGCCTTAATAACTTTATCCTGCATCAAAATGGCATGCAAAATTGAATGAGAAAGGGTTTTTTTTGGTATGTCTCATCAACAGCTCTTGCTGTTATAACTTTCTGTCCTGACAATCCCAAATTCATTTTTCTTCTCTGACATAAGCATCAGTTTAAAGTACAGTTACTGTCTTTATCTTCTGGTTCAGAAGTGACCAGCTTAATGAGCTCAAAACCAGCTGGATGTTATATTTGTCTGCTTGGTGAAATAAGTTGCTGAAATCATGTGTGGAATCTTACTAGGATTACTTACTTTGTCTGATTTTTCTAACATAAGAGATAATATCTTGATGTAATTTCTAAATGTGAACAAACCCAAGACATACATATATTTATACAGAAAAGGCTGCTTGGGACCATTTTCTACATAGTAACATGAATTACTTGGGTTTTTTCATCCCTGGTTGAAAGATTGGTGACAGCCCTTCCCCAACCCTGAAAGACTTTACTCTGCATCACCCTATGCAGAGTACTACTTTGGTTATATGTTAATACATGTAATTAATACCACTAGAATTATATAAAATAGGAAGAGGTGCTAGGGAGAACAGTAGTTACTGCCTATTATGTTAGTGTTATTCAGCCATAGTTACACTTGAATGTTCAGCCTGCACGACTTCTGTCATGCCACATCAGATTGGTGCAGCTAGAGACATAAGATCAAGTAAAAATCAATACACTTTTTCATCTAGGGCCAAGAACGGAATGGGAAATGCAAAAGAAGGCCAACTGAATTGAAAAACATTAAATCTTCTCTGAAGACCAAGAAGCTTCTATGCTAGCTGCTTTCAAGATGTTTATTCAAAAGCGATAGCGACAAAATGTGGATCTCTTGATTTTATTTTTTTTCCTTATTATGGAATTGTTACACCATCTATGTGCATTAGGGAATATGTGTTCTGTAGGCTGCTTTAATAGTAATGGATTATGCTGATAAAAGGTATTTAAAATAAATTGTTCTATGGTTTGTATTAAAAATAAAAATGCTAGAGCAGCTGAAATCTCCAGTTCAGTGCATGTCCAGCAAGTGAGGAGAATCTGGATGTCTGGATGTTCACACAGGGGTTTTCACATGGGCATTTGCCTCTTCTGGAAGAATCAAGTTATTTTAATTGCTCTCTCCTGGTATTTTCTGAAACAAACTAGGTAGGAAGGCCAAATTCAAACATGAGGTGTAGTTACAAATGTTATTAGACGTGAAGAGAAGACGCAGCCTTATCTTAAGTGCATGCTGCAGGGGTGGCTAGCAATGTCACCATGAGTTCAGAGCCCTTTTCTTGCTATTGGCAGGACACTAAGAGTTGGCAGTGTTCTTGTGACTTACGAAGTAGAATTAACATTCTAACACCTGAAATAAATCTAGATGGAGGGAGCAAAGATATTAATTAGCCTTTCCTAGTGATAAATCCCTCTGAAGTGTCATTGGTCTGGACATACTACTCTTTCATACTTGCTGGCTTTTAGCTGATTGAACAGTGCCTTGTCCTTTGGCCTATGGAAATTGAAGCCGATCTCAATACCAAGGTTTCAGACAACTTCTGCTTGTAGAGATTTCTATGATCATATGCAGCTGTGCTGAATCCTACTGAACTACTGTGAATTCCTCAAACTACTCCTATAGGTTTTAATGAAACTAACAAAAATAAAACCTGAATTAATTTTTGTTTGGTCATGATGTCTCCTTTTTTTAAAAATGTATTTAGACAATTTAGAAGCCTCATTTTGTTTATTCTGCTTACCTGGTTCTTGATGTAACTTTCATGTTCTCCTTTATTAGTATTCATTCAGTATGGATAATATAAAAATACAGGAAATAAATAACCTCTTTCAGTGGGTTGCTGCCCTCATTTTCTACCTCAGCCTTAATGGAGGTCACTTCATAATACTTGACTCTGTTGTTAAGAAAATTGAAACAGTAATTGAAATGCAGACTTTTAAATCAATAGTAAACCTTGTATCTAGAAGACTATCTTTTTATCGACATTCAATTAAACAGCGGCAAAGCAGTCCTTGGCCTTTTACTGGTTGGTGTTGCATGTTACTGTATTTATAATGCAACATATGTTTTACACTAGAATCCTTAGAGAGCATGTTCAGTTTGTTGCTTCTAAGCCTTCCTAGATGTAGTCGGATCTCTCTTCCTAGGCAAATTGTGAGTGATAAGGCAGCTAAATAATAATGTTCTTATAGTATGGAATTTTGTCTCCTTAAAGAGGATATTTTGAGATATAGAAAGTAATAGAATACAAGGCAGATATAACACTTCTGTCACAGAATTCTCCAGATAAATACCCATACTTAAATTATTTTATCCTATAACTTGTATTTCAATAACAGCTGGAAGTCTGAACTGTGACTGATGCC
>NW_008660118.1:21630-30727 GCF_000695815.1 Acanthisitta chloris
ACCATATATGAAAAGACTTTGTTGCATCATTGAGAGTGACTGTTTGCCAGCTCTAGTAAGCACAGAGACCCTCAGTGGACACTTCATCTATTTGCAGTGAAAAGTCATGATTTGGTCAGTGAACTTCCTGGGCAGACAGAATATGTGTCATCTTTATAATGTATTAGGCTTCTAATCGTATCTCCAAGTGGTTGAAGGAAATTTCAGAGTCACTGACTGGAAATAGTGCTGTGGGCCTGATGAGTAGTTGTATTTTATCCATTCTTTAGGTAAGAGAGAGGTTTCTGCTTCTTGATGCTCACTGCACAGGAATGTGGATGTGCTCCATGGGGGCTCCCATGTTCTAGTTCTCTGCTACTCATGACCTGGCTGCTTGTATTGTCTGATGTAGGTTCTGGTCCTCAGTCCTGATACCTGTTGGTTATCTGCCTTGTCTGCCTCTGTCCAGGCCCTGGACTTTCATCTGTTCTGTGAGCTCCATGCCAGCCTGACCTTTGTCAGCACTGGTGGGTTGATGAGGATTCAAAAGTTTGTTCTGTTTACTGAGACTTGTGTGTTTCAGCATTGTGTTCACAAGCTCTCAGTTTGTCAAGTGTTAAGAAAGCTAACGAGAAGGCACAGCCCTGTGCTTGCTTTGATTAAGATTTTAACTTTTTCATTAATTTGATCCATTTAGGATGTTTACTGTACTCTTGGTGGGGGAGGGAAGATAAATAATAGCTGTTTCAGTGTGTGTGTGACTGTCCATGTTGTCACACTTTTTAATAGTTTCACGCTTTCCTACTGGGTTTTTTTTTGGCCATGATAACCAGAAAGGTTGAGGCTTTTGCACTTGAAACCCTGACCATAATCTGTTTGTTCAATGTTACAAAATTAAAGTTGTCTATTAATATATTTGTCTCTGAAGCCATTATTCCAATACAATTATCAAAACAAACCCTTGTACTATTATTTATATTTTAGATGAGATGATGCTTTTTTTCCTGCTTTTGCAAGAAACTTTTCTTTTTGCAATTCAGTGCATAGGTGTTTTCTGCAATTGCTTTATATACTCAGAACTTGCTTGTTACTAACACAAGATGCTTCACACTGGGGATTTATCAGCTTGACAAGTATTGGGCAATGGAGATACAAATGCTTACTGTAATGTTGCTCCTCCACACAAACAGTGACTGACTTCCTGGCATCTTCACAGTCTTTGCTTCTGCAGTGTTTGCTCCTGCCAATTCCTGGTGAATCTGATATTTGAGCTGGTGCATCTTGCATGAATTTCAACTATTTTTCTTGATTATTTAATAGTAATTAATTTGTTGGCTTAATTATGAGAATGATAGTAAGTCTGAGAAAGGCAGAAATGTTTATGATGCATATTAAGTCTTTAATTTTTGCCTCTTGTCATATTTTTTTTGACTCTTCCTGTATATTCCTGTTTGGTTTATAGTCACTGCGTGGAGGCCAACACTGATCTATTAGGTCCTGATCCAGAAAAAAATTATAGAATGTGTTTTGCTCCCTGCATATATCCTTTATGATTTTTATCATCATTAAGACAATATGTGTCTGAAATTACTCTTCTTTGTGAAGGTTATTTTTAAAAGGTGGATTTAGGGCACAGGTGTTTTTCATAGAATCAGAATAGCTTGGGTCAGAAGGATCATAAAGATCTCCTAGTTCCAAACCCCTGCCATGGACTGGGACAATTTCCAGTAGAGCAGGTTGCTCAAAGCCCTGTCTAGCCTGGCCTTGAACACTTCCAGGGATGGAACATACACACCTTCTCTGGATTTATGTTGCCCTTTGCCAAAAGTATGTAATAGGGAGAAATTATACTGATGCAATGAGATCTAAATCTTTGATCACTAGGTATTATAAAGGCCATGAAAATGGCAGACACAAAATGGTTTTATATGGAAAATGAACAAAGTGTAGATATTCTGAGAACAGCACAGAATACTTAGCTTACCTGTAAACAAAATGTTTGTGGATTTTAACTTGTCAAAGGAAAACATTCTGACCTCTGTATTTTTTTTTTTTTTGTGGCTAAATCTATTCACTGAATTGTGGCCTAATTCATAAATATCTTTGGCCCTGGGACTGTATTTTCTGCAAGTAAGTGATAAATATTGCACAAGTGTCTCTGCAACATCCGATACAAAGCTGCAAATAGATAATTCTGCTCTGACTGGTTTCTTTTAATTTGTAAAACGTGAATGACACACTTATAGTTTTACAAAATCTGAGATGGAGAACTTGTGTATTATGGCTATTTTCATTCAGGTAATGTATTATTTGGGAGAGTACTGTTTTATATAATGGGAATGATCATGTCTCTTTTATGCAAATGCCAGATTTATTTTTTACTACACTGCAGAATTTTCCAAATTTTTGGAATAAACACCATGGGGATTTGCATTGGATATAATGAGATTTAACTGAATTGATATTTTCCCTTGCTGAAATGAAACATTAAGAAGTGTCCTGTATTTCAGTGGAAAATACTCCAGTTGCCTGGATTGTAATCCTTTCTCTGCCTGAGGGAATTTCAAGTCTGTGCTTTAGTGCTAGGCCACAGAACCCTTTCATTCTGTATGAAGAATTAAGCAACTACTGCTGCAAGGGCTGCAGATTTAGAGTCCCATATCTCAGTTACCAGTACTGAAGGATAGCTTTGGCAGTAAGATCCTAACCAACAATGAAGCAATTTCTCTTTCACCAGAGGGGTAAACCAAGCAGCAACTCGTTTAAACTTATCTCACCTCTCATGTACCCTACATTTCACATTTTCAGCAAATCAGGGCTGTCCATGCATTATCACGGTATAGAAGTGTTATGGAAACTTTTCTGTCCTAGGCAGACTTTGCCCCAGCGTTTCCCCATCGAGGAACTGCTGTTTATTCCGCTGCCTCCTTCTTCATGTTAAGGGAATTTCCCTGTCTGACCGTCCAGGAGCCACTCAGGCAGCCACAGTTGCACCACCTGAGCTGGGACTGAGGCTCCTTCACTGCTACACACACTACAGTCAGACCAGTTTTCTGTACTGGCTTGACCACAAGTTTCCCATAGCAGATGTCTCCATACTTCAAGTTAATTTAATCATAGTGCAATTACAGAATATCAGCTTGAGCTGGTGCCTCCCGGGAGGGACCCTAAACAATGGGCTTTTGTACCCTCATATTCAAAGCACACCAGAGTCTGGGAGTCCTTGGCTCCTGCAGAATCTCTGTGTCTGATCACCTCACTGTGCCACAGGTCTCTGTGCCCTTTGTTAGGCAAAGGGTCAGCAGTTCACAGCCTCTTGCCTAGGGTTTGGGCTCCTGCCCCAGAGCTCAGCCTGCAGCTCACACTGCAGCTACATGTCAAGCTACCTGCACTGAATATATTGCTCAACATATCACCCAAACGGAGAGTGAGGAATGCAGGAAAAGGTTACTGCCAGCATTAGGCATAGTTCTTCCTTTGCCCAGCTCCCAGGTTTCAGTGATGCTGGTGGTGATGAAGCAAACCTGTTCATTTTTTGTCTGTAAACACTTCAGGCACTTCAGACAGCACTAAGGATTCACTTTCTGCCATAGTAAATCTTTTTTCAGACTTAAATGACAAACGAGAGACAGATACTTGTGTTGCTGTCCAGTAAAGTGTCACTTTGGATCATGCCCTAAATCCATGTAGCTCAGACTACCAATAATGTGGTATGTGTAAACTGGAAAGGAAATCTCAGTTCCCTGATCTTATGGTATGCATAAGCTAGTTGATGTAAAACCATAAATATGGAGCATAATTAACAGCTCCTTAATATGCACTCCTTTATGATGGGATTTATTTTATAGTCTTTTGCAATGCATAAGTCAGTAAAGGATTCTGCTGTAGCACAGTGAAAATGTGCAATACCGTGTTCATATACTTACTGTAGTCCTCTATATTTTAAATATATGGATTTTTTTCTTTCCTTTTGAAATACTTTCTTCTTTTAATGTGCTTTTGGATGACAGAAACTAAAACCTGTCAAAACTTTAAATGCTACAGCGTTACAGCTGAAAACATAATTTGTAGTAATTCATTGAAAAGTCTTTGTTAGTTCATCTTCAAAATTATTTGAGATATTAACAAATTTCTAACCAGTCTTTTTTGAGACACGAAAGTGATATATTTTACTTGAAAGTACTTGGTCAGTAGATGGAACTAGGGTGCCAGATTTGTTATTTACACAAGTTTGCTTCTTAAATTCACACCAAGGTGAATAAGGTATTTTGTATTTGATGTAATTTACTTGAAAATTTTCATCAGTGAGTCATCAATTCCTTTCACAAATTGAATTCAAAATGTGTGATTGAACAACACTCAAAACCATGACATTGCTTTGTGAAGATGGATGGTATTGGAAAATTAATAAACCCAGATGCTAAAGAGAAGAATGAGTTTGAGGTGAAAATTGAAAGAATAGGAAGTATGTTAAGATTTCAAATTGCAGTTCTTGTAGCAATGAAGTGACTTGTAAAGCAAACAGTTTCAGAATGCAGTAAATTTGCTAGTCACATCAAGTTAAATGCTAAGAAAACAAAAATGGAATAATACCCAGACTGTTGCTATCTGAAAGTAATTCTTGTTGTTCAGTTCCTGTGTGCTGCAGTGCTTGCTTTTTGTTGTGAAGTGTTCCTATATAAATCCATTTGTAGCATATTTATCTATGTAATTTGCACATCCTGACAAAGACTTTCTCATTGAGTGTTTACACATCATGAAAAAGAAATGATGATTTATTTACAGAGTCATATTTTCCCTGCAATTATTGATAAAAGGCTGTAGCTGGAAGGTTTTCAAGCAGTTATTCTTTTTGGATTGTTTTTCTTTAAATGGGAAATCAGTAAGTGTGAAAGTACCTCTAAAATCAGAAGTATTTATGTAGCTTGTCACCTCATGTTTAGCCTTCTGGTCAATAGCTTCTTCCAAAAACGAGTTGTTGAGGAAACCTTTGCCTTAATAGGAAAGATTTGAGGTCATGCATGCACATACTTGCAAGAAGTTGATTCCAGCCATTCCTATCTACTTGCCTGTTTATCTGTGTTTTTAGTAGTTGATTTTTCATGAAATAGTCAAACCACATTGACACTAAACAAAGTCATTATTTACTGCATTCAAATCTGTTGCTTAATAAAAAGTCTTTCCTTTGATAAAAAAAATTTATTTCTGCATTTTCAGCAAGGTGGTTTTGCTGTCTAACATTAGGTTGTCATGTAAGCACAATTGGAAAGAGTTGTTGATTTCTTCACTGCAGAAAAATCAATGGATGCAACTTAAAAAGAGGTGAAGTTTAAATACCAGCTTCAACATGAGATTGCTTTGAATTTTTGTCAAGTTACATTTTGTACTTTTTCAAAAAGTATGTTCAGTCCTATCAGCAAGGTGGTTTTGCTGTCTAACATTAGGTTGTCATGTAAGCACAATTGGAAAGAGTTGTTGATTTCTTCACTGCAGAAAAATCAATGGATGCAACTTAAAAAGAGGTGAAGTTTAAATACCAGCTTCAACATGAGATTGCTTTGAATTTTTGTCAAGTTACATTTTGTACTTTTTCAAAAAGTATGTTCAGTCCTAAAAAAGTGAGTGGACAGTAACTGTAAAAAATATGGATGACATTGTTATAAGGGGAAAAATAAGAACTTTAAGGCTTTTCCCCCGACATCATGGAAGATTATCACAATATCTTCTAAATAATGCAAATTTATAAACAGCAGCTGTTGTTTTCTTAATATGCATGAGGATAATCTTTGCTATAACCAGAAATTAAAATTTTTAGTAGTGCTTTGGAGAAGTGAGCTTAGCCTGTGAGAGATGTCATCTGTTTTCAGAAAAATGGATGTCAGAAGACAGTGGTATCTGCACTGATGTTCTGTATTTTCATGCAACCAACAGAAAATTTGAAGCATGTTTAATCTTCAGGTGGAAAAATGCATACTGGTAAATAAAGAGATAACTGTGTGAGGTTATTGGAAAAGTGAATAGAAGCAATTATTTGAACTCTGTAATCTGCCAAGAATGTGTATGAATATTGAGTTTGTGGTTAGTTTAATAATCTGCCAAGAATGTATATGAATATTGAGTTTGTGGTTAGTTTATTTTAAAAGTTGAAGATAAAAGATTATTTGATGTTACTTTAGGCAGGTGAATGCACTTAAAAAAAGCATTAAAAATATTGAGTTGTTTACTGCAATAGTGCTATGTCTGGCAATTTGTAGTCTAGGAGAAGAGTAATGAGTTATTAATTAAAAATTTAAAAATTGCTATTCATGTGTCTTAAATTTACTTATGTAATATGGATAAAATTATACTGAAGTTCTGTAGTTGATTATTTTTTTAAGGTTGCAATTTCAGCTATGGGAAAGGCAAATACTTAACTACTTGCATATATATATATATTTAATTTTTTTAAAAACTTTTCTTAGAAATGGTTCTCTAAATTCCCACATTTTTCTTATGCATTCATTTATTTTTTTTTACTTGGACCTCTGTCAGGACAGTTGGCAGTTCTTTGGACCCTGTAAACTCTAGAAGTACTTGCAGAAAACAGGGGAGAACACAGGGTATTGAAGGTTAACCATCCTATTTAGTAGTCATAAGCATCAAAGGGGATTTTACAGCAGCTGTAAATCCTTCACAGTGCATTCTGACTGCTGTAAAAATTCTGGATAACGTATCTCCAGCATGAATTACAGGTATTACTTTGGCAATGGTTGGTTTGCAATATGTTTGTGATGCAAGTTCAGTCAGTTTCCTCGGTGGAAGCCTCTTTCTCTGGTCAATTTGAAATCTGCTCCAAAGTTTCTGTTGCCCAGTCTCTAATACCATTGTGTTAGAGATGGAATATGCAGGGAGTGTACAGCCTGTGACACAGATTTGAAAACATGAATGCTTTGGGACACTGGTCTGAAGTCTAGCAGTAAATGATCTGGTGCTTATGTTTAGACAAGTATCTTCCCGTTTTGATTATGATATGTGTTAAATGTTGTACTTTGCTTAATCTCACAGGCCACCATGAGCTATATACTTTGTCAATGACTTAGAGAAGCTGGAAGTACTCCTCACTTTCTATTGAGAGCTATGTTTGAACTGCTTTGAGGGGATGAGAGTACCTACCCCAGCTCTGAAACTGTGAAAACAAGTACTCAGGCTCAAACATAACATATTTTACAAATCATAAATGCCCATTGAACTCAGACTGAGCATTAATTTGGGTAGTCACAGGGGAAGAACTGCCTTACCAGACAAACATTCAAGCTCAATAAAAATGTTGGTATCTGAGAAAAATTCATTTGTGAACGTAAAACCTGTTGCCTTAATATAAGATTATTCCATGAAATGTACAGAAGATAAACTCTGATCTGTTACTGACAAACTCTGATGATAGAAGTCTACATAGCTCATGCATGTACAGTTTTTGTTTAATTGCTTTGGGTTTTTTTCTTAAGATGGATTTTCTGATCACCATTTCACTGATGCTTTGTTGAATTCGTGATAATAGGAATTCAGCTGCAGAGTTTCTGCCCTTCCATTTTTACATGTTTCTTCATTGTTTTGCTAAAACAGGACACTTGTTTTTCCTCCTTTGCCGAGTTTGCCTTTTATTAGGAGCCTCTAGCTCCGCCAGACAGTAACCGAGTGTCTTGCAGCATTGCTGTGCATCTTGGGATGGGACTGCTACAACCAGGCCAGGCAGAGTCTGGGAGCTGTGGCCAGTCTTCTGTAGAGAGAAACTGTTCAGAAGTGCTATGAGGAGAGGCTAAGGGAGTTGGTATTGTTTAGCCTGAAGAAGAGGAGGCTCATGGGAGACCTTATTGCTCTCTACAACTCCCTGAAAGGAGGTTGTAGTCAGGTGAGGCTTGGTCTCTTCTCACAGGCAACCAGCAGGAGGACAAGAGGGCACAGACTCAAGCTCTGCCAGAGGAGGTTTAGGTTGGATATTAGGAAAAGATTTTTTTACAGAGAGAGTAATCAGGCGTTGGAATGAGCTGCCCGGGGAGGTGGTAGATTCACCATCCCTGGAGGTTTTCAAGATGAGACTGGATGTGGCACTTAGTGCCGTGGTCTGTAACCATGGTAGTGTTGGACTCGATGATCTTTGAGGTCTCTTCCAACCCGGCTGATTCTATGATTCTATGATTTTAACAGGAGCCTTAGCGCAGCTCAGCTAATGTTTTTTCATCTAAAGATTGACATGGGGAGGAGAAAGGTTCTTGAAATGCTTTGCAGCTGAAAGTTGTGCTGCTGAAATGTTAAATGAGATTTTCGTTTAAAACCTAGAATGTTCTAGTTGAGTTTTCTTTGTTAAAGGTCTGCAGGAAGATTTGCTAGCAGTGGTTATCATGAGGCAGAGCAGATGCATT
Source organism: Acanthisitta chloris (assembly GCF_000695815.1). Lineage (NCBI taxonomy): Eukaryota > Metazoa > Chordata > Aves > Passeriformes > Acanthisittidae > Acanthisitta > Acanthisitta chloris. The sequence goes on from NW_008660118.1 coordinate 30,009, forward strand.
CAGCTCTTTGAATCACAGTTAACCACTCAGGACTGGAGAACGACAGGATCTTGCTGGCATCATTGACTCCTGTAGCATATCTATTTCACGGTAATTAATACAGCACTTTCCATTTAGTTTCCTGTCAGTGCAGTTCTATTGCCTGAGGCTTCATTTGCCTTGCTGCTCAATGTTGAGAGCAGCTGTAGTCCAGCCTGAGGCTTTCTTGCTGGACTTTTTCTGGTCACTGTGAGTTTATGGGACAAGAATGGGATTGTAGAAACCTCTGTATTCCTGAGCTGGTGAGAAAGGGTAAATTTGTACTTAGGGAGGAAAGTCATAGAACTGATTTAACTTCCTGCTTTTCTCTGCTCTTGTTTTGTTTGCAATCAGCATTCAGCTGGAAGGCAAAGGGGCTTGTCCCTTTCTTTATTCTTTGCCTTTCCTTAGAACCCTTTTTAATTCTCCTGGTTCCTTATAGTACATTTCTGTGTTCCTGTAATTTCTGTTCCTGCCTGTTTCTGTGTTCTTTGCTTAGATTCTGAATCTTGGTCTTCTAAAGTGCCTTGGTTCCCTAAAACATCAATATTTTCATCTAAAAGTATCTCTTGCATATTTTCTAGTCTTCTGCTCTCTCTTGCAACTGTGTATCTGTGGAACCCATTAAATGGTTCCCTCAGGTGTTTTTAGAGCTCATTTCTTCATCATCTTTGTTTACTTAAAGGAAGATTATGAAATCA
>NW_008660118.1:30752-48514 GCF_000695815.1 Acanthisitta chloris
TTCAAAAATCATGTCTGTGACACCCATACTTGCAAGCCAAATCAGGAGTTGCCATTGTTTGACACCACAAACTAATTTCTGAGGAACATAGCATGTTGGGATTGTTGGCATAAATTATCATGTTAGGTGAAGAGAATGTCTTTTATAACTCAGACCTGTCTAAATTCTGCAAAAGTTTGTTTGGTCTGAGATTCATCATATGTGGTTTCAGACTGGTGCCATGTTTCTTTTCAAATGTAACAAAATTTTTTTCATCTTTCTTTTTTCTATAGCTGCATTAATATGGATTCATGGGAAGGCGTAGAAAAGACATGCCTCAATTTTTTATGCTCAGGGAATTAAAAACCCAGATCTGTTTGAAAAGATTAAAAGGTTTATGATTTGAGCAGAGAAAGATTGGATCGTTGTAGTACCACATTGTATTTTGTGAAAACAATGTCTTTTGGTAATGGCTAATAGCTCTTAGGCAATAATATATTGTTGGCATAATACAAAAGAAGCATGAATAGCTTTCCAATTAGATTAATGCATAGAATCTGAGTGTATTTTTGCATTATGAAAAAAAATATTATTTGAACATTGCACTACCTTCCAGATTTCCCAGAATTATCCCATTTCTAAAGAGACAGCTCTAAGCTGGGTCATATAAATTTATCAAGCAGATTGTGTACTGAATAATTACTCTTCCTGTTTGAGGAAGATGCTTCTTTCTGTTGTATGCCTCTATATTGGATTGAACTTAATGTGTAGAGGGTCAAGCCAAGGAAGGCATATAATTAATTATGTTTGCCACAACAGTCATGATGCAGAACATAGCCTTTGTGTTGTGCAGCATGTTGTGCCAGCTGATGGATCAGGAGAATAAATGTCAAACCATCACGCAGGTATCAGAATGCAAACCAGTAGCAATGATGAATGTGTTTTCTGCATCTGCTGATTATGTAGTAGGTTTGATTGGCTTGTAGTTCAAAACTGTTCTTAAGTTCATTAAAAAAAGTCATATAAGACAGTCTGAAAGGACTGAAGACTGAAGAAAATGTAATTTCTGAAAAAAACCATGAACATTTTCCAAATCACAGCTAAACCCTGTGGGCAGTTACTGAACTTTTGGTACTGTTCTTGTGGGGAGATTGTGATGAATGTGATGATAACCTACACTGTTTCACCTTAAACTCCTTAGAAACCTGTATTGTCCTAGTCATCAAAATTCAGCAAAAGCCCTGATTGCTGTAAAGTGGTTTCTGTAATAAGTACAGTAAAATAAGCAAAGCTTTATCTTCTTTATTTCAGTAGTATTTTTCCAACCTAAATCTTGTGTCAATTAAAGCTAAATTAAAATTCAAACTTATAAGTTAATTATTAAACATAAATAATGCAACTAGTACCAATATTAGTGGTAGTTATAATAGCTTTGTATTATGGGCTTTTCACTTATGTGTCTAAAATGTTCAACTTTCAACTTGTCATGGATATTTTCTGTTTACAGCCCATAATTACATTTTAGGACAAAGTGTGGGAAAAAAACCCCATAGACCTTTGTAATTCCCAGTTTTGGATCTTGCATTCTCAAGTTCAGTTAAGGCTTTTCTCTTGAAAATGAACGTAGAGCTGTTTTATGACATCAGGGTAGTCAGAACTCACTTGCCTATTCTGTAAAGTTTTAAGTGCACCCACTTGCCTGTTCTGCATTGGATAACATAACAAATGGATGTGTTAGTTGCTGGTGCTGAATTATCAGCCATAAATTTAATAGACCTGAGTAGCACTCCTGGAGCTGTAAAATTAGCACTGGAATAAAAAGCTAACATTAAATTCTCTGCTGAGAAGATCATAGCTATTCAAATCTTGCACTGCCCTCACTCCCCAGTATCTTTTCAGGCTGAAGGAGTTGTTTTAGATGTTCTGTGCTACATTTGCAAGGTTATGTGTGCAACCATTAAGCTCAGCATCCTCTAGACTGGCACTTACAATGGGACAAACACATGACCAGACTACTACTCATTGGCATCAATGGTGATTCTGCATTTCTGCTGATTTACTTTCGGAAAGATGTTGTGTAACTTCGTAGAGACCAATATATTATTAATGATCACTACTCAGTATCTGATACACAGATAAATATTCTCACAGCTGAAATAGTATTCTACTCTAATTACTGTCTTGAATACAGATATTAGGAAGAAATAATACTTTATGCAGTAAGGAATAGAAAGCCTGATATGTTCGATGTGAACCATAACATGACCCATTGATCCGTGTAAAGTGGAGATCTTGGACATAGTTAGTTTATTCAGTAAAATGCTTCCTTTGCTTTTGAGTTATCTCAGGCTACTTCTGAGCTAACTGGAGAGACCTGGATGAGCAATCCAGGGCACTTATTAACATGCTGATATGAAAAGTAGAAAATATGGTAGAAAGGCAAGATCAAGGTCTATGTAAACCCTCCTAAGTTTTACTTTATGAACTGCTTAGTTCTTTTTTTTTCTAGTAGAGACAAATAAACAAAAGACCCTATCTGGTGTCTCGACATGTTTTATTGCAGCATTAGCCTTACCTTCCAGCTATGGGGACATAAAGACAATTCCGTGTTGTAGGTGGAACACTAATCCATATGTTAAGGCAGATATGACCAATTTTTCTGAGTCTGTACACTGTAAAACAAAATCTATGTGTACTTGAGAAAGCTAAAGAGAACTTAGGACAGGGTTCATGGGCAGGGATTAGTAAAGACTTCCCCAGTTTCCTACTGTAGTGATAGGGCTAGACACGTTGCAGCCAAGTAGTTTATTTGTGTTTGATCATTAGTTTCTTGAGTAATGGGAAATTCACTAGAAATTTCCTTTATTCCTTTCTCTTTTGAAATTTCTCGTTCACTTTGCACATAAGTAGACAGCAACAGTTCTAAATCAAAGGGTTTTTAAAAAATAATGCATAATTAATTCTTTTCTTGAGGTATGAGTAGGGAATGGATTTTTCTGTGCTAAAGTTGGTAAAAACGTTTCATTTTGTCAGGTATTTTAAAATGCTATGATATGGTATATGTCTTATATTGGTCTAGGTCTATATTAAGAACCCTGTCACATTTTCTTAAATAAATTTCCATGCCTGACATTTGCTTTCAGGAGGAGCTAGACATTTAAGGCACTGAGATCCAAGTCATGTTAAGTGTCTGATGTACACTGATGCTCCTCTTGTTGATTCTGTCCTTACCCATGCATTTCCTTATCTGGATTTGTCTGTAAAAACATAGAGATATAAGAAAAGATACTTGAAAAATGCTAAAATGAAAATTATAGTAACAAGGAAAGCTATTTTGAGATGTTATCCACTCATATTCTCTGAAATCTTTTTTTTACTGGTTGGAAACGTGTGATCTTTTTGGATAACATATCAAATAAATTTGGGAATTTTTTTTAACAGAAAATGAAGCATACTTTTATGATATGTATTTTTTTTCCTTAAAGGCCTAGGAAAATGCATTTACATTTATTACAAGATGATAGTGCATTTTGACCTTTCCTGGAGCATTAATTCTCCAGGAGAAAACATCAGATTTATTTTGATGAAAAACATTTCTTCAAAATATGTAGGGCATAATAATAACAATAATAACTTAGGGTATTATTTGTATAAAACAATTTTTGCACATTTATATTTACATGCATTGGCATTTTTTTAAAATACCCTGAGATACTGTTGGCAATGAATAAGTTACAAGGGATTTGTCCATTTATCTGTATTTGAAGAACTTCTAGAATTAACAAGAAGGATTTTTTTTTCTTGGGTTTTTTTTTGCTCTCCCAGGAGGTTCTATATGGTCCTTTAAAGGCTTAACTGTCTCAAAGAGCTGATGATTCATTTTTTATAGAGTATTTAGAAATGGCATTGATTTCTTGATTTCTGACTGAAAGCTCCAGAAAAACCATTTGAGATTTGTTACATTAGGATTAAAGACACATTATTTTCTAAGTTCAAAAGCTTAAATCAACCCACACCCAGATGAATGTGATTCATTTGCTTATTGCATGCTACCAGTGGGTTTCTTGTTACCAGAAAGACTCTTTTGTTGACTGGGAAACGCAGAAATCTCCTATAGTCTGAACAAGGAAGTTAGATAGCAGGAACCTCTTTCTCTCCAAAGCCAACATCGAAATCTTTAAGGAAAAATTTAGAATGTTATGTTGGATTTTTATTTACTTGCTGAATTGGGTATTTAGAGAAGGAATCTGTAGGAGTTTGCTTTGGACATCTCAGTTCCACCTGGGGTCTGAGTTCCAGCTACAATTTCTAACTGCTGGGTTTTTTTCCCCCTATGTTTTCCAGTTTCTGCTTTGCTCAAAAATGTTGCAGTTTGGTTAATTCATGAGTTGTTACTGAGATGGAAGGTTGGGTTAAGATGCATTAATCAAACTACGTGGTGAAAAAAAACCATTTTCTTTCCTTCTTCCTCCCTTCTGGTTTTGCAAAAAGTTTTTAAAAGCTGCCTAATCTCCTCTGAGGCTGCAGGTATTACCAGAAACTTCCTGGGAGAAAGGAGAAAAAAAAGGAGATGCAACACAAACCTTCATCTTTTCTATCAGGCTGCTTAGTCCAACTTTTAAGACATGATTTTGCATCTGAATAAAGTATAAGAATATGCTGGAGATTGCAGAATAAAGATCAGAGAGGACAGGTATAGAAAGAGATAAGTAGATCTAATCCATATGGGCTTTACCAGCAAAGTCTACTGGCTGTAGGTGCAGTTCAGCCTTGCCAAATGATACTTTTCCACATGGCTCAAATAACTCAGTTACTTGTCTAAATATACCATCAAAAAGTGTCTGTCTGACTGAAAAGCAGGGGGACTTTGAGGTGCTCCTCTTCCTTTCCAGCTTCTTTGGGTCCAGGTGCTTGGTTTTCTTCACTTATAACTTGGAGGGGAGAAGAAAGAAGAGCCAGATAATTGTTCTCAGGGATCAGCTTAACATGGAAGTAAGGACAAGGTGATTGCATCCACAGTATAATCATAGTCTGTATTTGCCTCCAGGACTTTACTGTCATAGAAATATTTGTGTACTTTCACACTGATGTTATGCCAAAGACTTTCACCGAAACAGTAAACACAGTTTTAAGTCCTGAGTATGAAGATGGATAGCTAATGCTTTATTGGTAGATGAAAAAAAGAACAGTATTAGAAAAGTATATTTGGACCAATGGCTAGATAATCTAACTTTGCTATATGTTATTAAACAAACAATAAATACTTTCAACCAGAAATAAACCCCCCAAAACATGATAAATGAGCATTTTTTTCAGTTTGTTACTAAGCCAGGGCCATGCTTGTGTCCATATAGTAACAGAGATGGTAACAAAGAGCGACTAACAAAATAGGCATGTTCCTAACCAATTGCAGGATCTAAGACAGTTTGGGGGGGGTTTTTTTGGTTTTTTTTTTTTTGTAGGATAAAACAAAAAACCCCACCCCAAACAACCGAATACACAGAAAAGCTTGCATGAAGGCACACCTTTCTTTAAACAGTCTGTGATCATGAGCTGATTACCAAAATGAATGTGCTTCATTTAAAAATCAGGATTTTTTTTATCTGGATGGCTTTTATCTGTCGGTTCAGCTGGATATTATTGCCACATAACTCTCCTAGGGTGCTGTTTCCACATGCTTACTTATGCAGGCAGAAACTTTAGTGAAGCCATGAGCAACTTTGCTAAGTATAGGATACTGAGGGTGTAGGTCAGAAAACGTCTCTTTGAATAACAAAAACATGTCTGAGATGTGCACTTTCTTGAGTGAGTGTATTTTATTCTCTCCTGATAGTGAAAGAAAAAAAAATAAATAAGGCATTGTTCATTCAGGACATTAATTTACAAATATCATGAGAGTTTTCCCTGAACGACTTGCATGAATGCTCCTAATCGTATAGGACTTCATTTTATCCTGGAGTCTATCTCGGAGAGTCAGATGTAGTTCTTTGATTTCTCCTCTCTGCTTAAGTGCTCAGTCATTATAGTTTGAGTTTTTGCCAAAGTGGATGGATGAAAGGTTTATATTCTTTAAGATGTGCTGTGCAGCTGCTTAAGGCATGACTGTCTTAGCAAAAAAAAATCCCCAAACAAGATCTAGATTTCAAACATTTTAGTCTCGCAAGTAAGAAGGAAGAGTAGTTCTCAGCTGAGCACTGAGCAGCATGCAAGCAGTTTTGGACTACTTCATCAGTGTGATCACAGAATGCCTACCCCTGCAGCACACTGCTTTGGTTCCCTTTGCATGTTATTTCCTTGCTTCCCGCCGTGTCTTTCTGTAATTAGTTTTCATGCTTAATCTGAACATGAAGACAACACTTCTTTAGGAAACTATAAACAAACCGAGTATTCTTTCTGCTTCTTGGCTACTGGATCATTTACCATTTTTCAGTTTAAGCAGGTACATTGCTGTTCATCTTTTCTTAACTTACAGGATTTGTGTTTAGCAAGCCAGGCTTTTCATAGCCTTAGTTTTATCAGAGTAAGTGCATCTGTCTTGTTGGAAAATGCTTTCATCTTGAGATTTAAAAACTTTGCTGTATTTCAGCACATTATTTTCATGGCACTAGATTCAATTCTTCCTCCTTTAAGTGCTTTTATCATAGTTGTCACTGGCAACAGAAACCATGGTCTTTAATCAGTCCTTCCAACATTGCTGTGTGGTAAGTAGCTGGAATGGGCATATGATTTAGAAATGAGTAACTCAAGCAAACATGATAAATGAACTGCTGATCTTTAAATCTTTACTGGCAAGTGTACAAGTTTTAATTGAGAAAGGATGAGCACATAAAATGTGAGTTACTGTGAAAGTTCAATCTGAACTTGAAACTGAAGTCTGTGGTTTCTTATATTCTGAAAATATTTCTAATTTCCATGCCCTTTTATATATTTTTCCTGTGATATAAAGCTTGCTGAGCTTTAGGACAGCAGAGAGGCAGTGTAAGTACTCAAAAATTAGGAAACATAGAAATGAAAATTAGTTCAGCATTGGGATAATGCTGAACTACAAACCTTAAAGTGTTCAGTAAATAGGAGCACTGTTTCTGTACTGATAGTTACATTTGGGTGGCCAGACCTAAAAAACAAAGGCGAAAAACCTTTTCTAGTGCCTTATTTAATGAATTATTTCAATTTTCTGATGAGGAGAGAATTTCTAAAACTAAGTTTCCTGCTGTAGTATGAGTTTAACAAGTATCACAGAGATGCTATGAAATGAATATGCTAAGAGTGGAAATATTCTGTCTTCATTTTACAGGGAAGAAAACAAAGTACGGAGACATTTAAGCCTCAAATTTTCATGTTCTCTAATTCTGTATGCTCTTTTAAATGCCCAGAGTACTTGGAATTATTTATTTTCATAATGAAAATAGACTTCCAAGGGTCTTCGTATGCACCTTTTTGCATGATCAGCATTTCTGTGGATCTGGATCTCAGCAAATGGATGCACAGAATATTTAGTGATCAGCTGTGAGAAGTTTAGTTTGCTTAAGACTGAGAGCTCCAGGACTGAGGAGATAAATGTCACGTCAGTCAGGTCTCCCAGGAAGGTACTGAACTGCCTTAACCATATGTAGCAGTTTTGCATGGCCAGACTTTTGTCAGTGGTGGGCTACTGGGGTGGCTTCTGTGAGAAGCTGCTAGAAGCTTCCCCATGTCTGGCAGAGCCAATGCCAGCAGCTCCAGGATGGACCTGCCGCTGCGGCAAGGGTGAGCCAGTCAGTGATGGTAGTAATGCCTCTGTGATAAGAAATTTATGAAAGGAAAAAAAGTTATTGAGCAGAAGTAATAATGACCACAGAAGAGCGGAGTGAGAATAAGTGAGAGGAACAACTATGCAGACACCCAGTGGAGAATGAGGGGCAGGAGGTACTACAGGCGCTGGAGCTGAGGATCCCCTGTAGCCTGTGGTGAAGACCATGGTGTGGTGACTGTGCCCCTGCAGCCCATGGAGGTTAACAGGGTGCAGAGGTCCACCTGTAGCCCATGGAGGAGACCCATGATGGAGCAGGTGGATTCCCAAAGGAGGCTGCAAATCCATGGGAAGTCCATGCTGAATCAAGCCTCCAGCAGGGACCTGCAGGCTTGTAGAGAAAGGGTGTTTTTAAGGTCTGCATTATTTTCTCATTATCCTGCTCTAATTTTGTTAGTAATAAAATCACTTAATTTCCTCAAGTTAAGTCTGTTTTGCCTGTGATGGTATGCACTGAGTGATCTCTCCTGGTCCTTATCTCTACCCATGAACCTTTTGTTATATTTTCTCTTCCTGTCCATTTCCAGAGGGGTGTGGGAGAATGGCTTTGATGGGTGCCTGGGTGTCTCCTGCAGTCTGGGACTCATTTGGTGCAGATATTTCTAAGTTCTGTAACAAAGGATGTAGGCATCCCGCAGACAGAAACAACACTACTGCAGTGGGTGACTCTCGGGAGAGGAATCTTTCCATCTTGGTCATGGAAGAAGTCAGCCTTCCTCTGGAATGAGGGAGAGGTAGAGAAAAACTGAATGATACCTCATTGGAGTTGCATGCAAGAGTGGGAAGGGTAGAAGCTGTAAGAGATTGAAGCACGGAATTGAAGAGATGCAGCATGGAAATAGACTTAAGTTCAGTGATGTTTTATATTGACATGAAAAGGGGTGTTTCAGCTAGCAAAAGTGTAGCAGTTTAGCCTGTCTTCTTCTAATCTTATCTCTCAAAAGCAGCCAAGCAGTTTTGGTTTTGTTGTACATTAACGTGAAGTGCATTGTCAAAGGTCATGAGGTGAACCCAGGTGTCCTGGGTTCTGTTCCTGAGTTCTGTCTGATGGATCACAGTTGTGAGCCACATACAAAAGATGAGCTGCCTGTCTACTAAACAGTATTTGGGCTGGTTTCTAAACTCTCTGATGATGCTTAGTTGTAAGTGCCTTACTGTAACCCAGTAATGCTGTGCTGTTATTCCAGGCTTAATTATCAGTTTGATATAATGCTAGTAAATGACAGTAAATTTCTAAAAAATTAAAGGTTTTGCTGCCTAATACACTCTGCTTTCTCTGTTAGCTAATTTAGAGCAAGCTATAAAACAGACACTTATTTGGTGTACAGGGGCAGTTCCAGATCACAATTAACATACTGTCTCATACATTCTTTTTGAGTAACAATAAAGTTGAGAGCCTGGAATCATTAAGGAGGTGCATTCTGTTCAAAACTCAGATGAAGAGATAGGTTAGCATTGTCACTTCCTTGATTAGCACTCTCATTTGTTTGACTTTCAACACCAAAATGCAGTAAATGAAGTGATACAAAGAGAACAGTGCACTGTAGTTGCTGTATTTGTGGTGTCTGACTTTATGCAGTCATGCAGCGATGCTCTAATAGCCAAGAAATTCTGCTGTATAATTCAAATGCTGTAAATTGGTATGAGTTCATTGTTTCTTCTTATTGCAGGCTTTTCAAAATGACTGCTAAAATGTTTTGGCAAGAATTTCCACAGTAATTGGTGTATTGTGTTTCTGTTTAAATGCAGTTTAGTAAAGTATTCCTCTAAAGAAAACAGCTTCAGTCTGTTCTGATGTGTGCGTGAAATTTATTCAAGCGCACATTAAGGAAAAAATCCTGTCAGTCAGCTCTGTCTGAATGCCATGGTATGCTTTGAGTTTGCAATATATCTTTCTGCAAAAAACAACTCTCCTTCATTTTGCATTTTCAATGTACTTAATTCCACGTGTAGCATCTATATAAACAGCCTTTAAAATAATGCCTGAAATCTCCTTTACAAAGTCATCAAGAGCATAATCTTGACCTTCCTGGGAATTTGTTTATCCAAATGAAGTAACTACACCAAGCACAGCCCATCCCTTGAAACTGGCTTATCTGGGACACTCCGTGGACAGCTCCAGCCAGCTGAGCTTCCCAGCTATCCTATGAGGAAAAACGAAAGAACGTGGCTGCTTGCAGTACTTTGTTTTGCACCTTTTACGCCAGATCCATTGGATTTGATTGCTGTGGCTCTGCTACAAGGGTGTGCAGCGAAGGTGTTGCCAGAAGCCTTCCTGCTAAGACCTTATTCTCAGGGAGTAGTCTCAAACAGCACATTAATAGTGCTTGCTGGAGTCTTCAGCCCAGATCTCTTTGAGAGAAGAGGTCAGTGAGGCAGGTTCCTGCTTTGGATGTCCGAGGGCTGCAGCACCTGGCAGCCTGGGTATCTGAGGTGGCTGCAGAGGAGTTCACCGCGTCTGTTCGGGTGTGTCCTCTGCTGGATGAAAACCTGGCTTCCCTCCCCTTCCTGGAGCTGCTGCTTCTGCTGAGCTGCCATCTGGCCTGCTCCTGTTGTGGCTGCTCCCTCATGAGGTGTCAAAAGGTTTGATCTTTCATCCGTGTCCAGGCTCTGCTAGTTTGCTTTTTCATACAAGGAGAATTATGCAAGTGGGTAGGCAAGTATAAACCCACATAAAACCGATAGTTAAAAATGGTTCAGGTTTTTTTTTTCCTCTTTTTTTTTTCCTGTTTGTTGATAAATAATTCAAAGCAACAGAAATACTGGTGTGAAATTTCTCTTCAAGTTTAGGTCTTCCTAATATGCAGGAACTCACTCCATAGATTTCTTGAACTCTCTGGCTGGAAACACCAGACCTTTTCTTGGTGCTACAGTGAAAATTTCTTCATTCCTGTGTAAGACTCAAATGCGTGACAAGATCTTTTCTCAGCAGAAGAGTGTTACTGAAAGTGTAAGAGCCTGCCATCTTTTACAATTATCTTTAGCACTTTCATCTGCAAGATCTTCTGTTTTTGTTTCTGGGTGAGAGAATTCTTATCTTCCCACTATCCTGCTGCACTTAACGTTGCTCCTAAGTCTACAAAGCTAATACAGGATCTATCACAGAGCAGGACATGGTTACTTTTAATTTCAGTCCCAGTTGTTCTACCCTGTATCTCTTTTCTTCTCACCAGGAAAATAACTTGCATACTGGTTTAGTGTAGCAGTGTAATAGGTTGCCTCCTTCTACCTCCCCCCCCTTTTTTTAGGTTCCTTGGTTTCTTTTATCTGCTTGTTTAGCTGGCTACTCTTCTCACTCTTAATATCAAGAAGGGCTATTTTTAAACAGGAGTCCATAACATGCAGAAGCAATCACTTGTGATTTGTAATTTAAGCAGAATTTATTCCATTCCTCTATGTCAACTATGAATGGGTCTATCATGCATGTATAATTGAACGTAACTTGATCAGAAGAGCAATATTGAGTTTGCATTCCTCTCAGGTTTTGGAAAGAGATCACAGCAGTAGTAAAATTGCAGTTTCAAAAGCTAAATGGAATAGTTATTAATCCATTTTGTATATTTTAATATAGAGGCAAATTAAACATCCTTAGTTACAGTTTTGCTTTCATTTTCATTAGCTGTTATATGAGATCTCTTTCCTGTTAAACAAATATAATTCTTTTCTCTCCTACTTGAAACAGCTCCTTGCAAGTCATCTGCATTTGTGGCAGAGATTGCTTCTTACCACTCTAATTTGCTGCTTTTAAAAATAATTAGCCTGGAACAGATGCTACGTTGTTGCTTCTTCAGGTTGCACAATAAACTGAATTTTGTGACTAAAATAGACTGGTATCTATTTTTAAAATTCATGCTGTTTCACAGACATTTGTAAAGTTGTTTATTCTGAATGGTCTTTTAATCAAACATAAGCACTCCTCCCTCTGCCTACCCCATTTGCACACTTGTCTATTAGCAGGACAGATTAAAAAACTGAAATCTTTGTAGTATAATGTGAGAAATCCTTTTGCTATTTTAATTCTTGTCATTAATATATTGAGGTTACATTACTTCCTGAACAAACTCTTACTTTTCCAGAAGTACTTACACTACTTGGAAAATGACAAGAGGCCCATTCAGTTAGAAAATGCAATCTTTTTGACTGTGGTTTCAGCAAAGGAATGAATCTTACTGGCCACACAAATGTGGCCTTATCTCGACCCACGAGCCTTTTGTTGTGTTTTCTCTCTGTCCATCTGAGGAGGGAAGTGATAGAACCACTTTGGTGGGTGCCTGGTGTCCAGTCAGGGCCAACCTACCACAAATAGGGAGGTGCTTACCATTCTTAGAAGCAGCAGATTGTATTTCTCTACATGTTTCTACCAAGAAATTATCTTGAATTTATTCTGAGTGCTCCTGTGGAGCTCTATATTCTTTATTTCTGAATTACTAGAGTAAACACCAGTAAATTTAAAAGTGAAATAAAGCACATACGTTTGAAAATGGACAGAATACCAGTGTATTTTAGCAAAAGATGACAGTACAGAAATGCAGCATTGTGACTAAAATGTAAATCTACCAATTCTGGTTTTATCTCAAATGTATGTTTACTTCATATTTCAGTTGCCCAACTTTCTGATTGACTGACTGAAAGGAGTGCTGGATACAGCATATTGATGTGCACTATGTTTTAGAAAAGTGAGATGCATTCTGTTGCATGACTGATGTTTAATTAAAACACCAGGAACTAGTATTTTAGAAATTGCAAAATAAGGTTCTCAAAGATATACACAAATGGAAAGCTACATGACACAGATCCTGAATCAAAGATGGGTTAGAAAAGTTTTAATGGCGTATCTTGTACATAACATGGTATTAAATGGTGAACAATTTGCAGGGAAAGTTGAGTAATTTCCTGTGTGGGTGTTTTATTTTATTTTAAATCATGTAAACTTTTCACCAGTTGCCCTTTTCATTGATTTATTGGACTGCAGTGTTGCTATCATTAACAAAAGGCTTTGTTTTCCCCACAGGCATTATCAAGTTCAGTTTTTGTACAAAAATTTAACTCTCGTGTTTTTTGTCCTTTTTGAGATTTCATTTCGCCAGTCATTCCTTCCCCACAGCTTTTAGTTGGCGTATTGAAATTTAATGTATATATTGTCTTGACAAACTCAATGAGACAGAAATATTTGATATGATAGAATTCCACCCTCCTTCCCCCTTCCCTTATTTTGTTTTTAATGCCACACCTGACCTAGCCATACCTTACTGCTGCAATGCCCTATCTGCAGCAAATGTTGTATGCACATTGTAGAAGATGACAGACAGCTGCCTTTCAGCACACAGTGGAAGAAACTGTCTTAATCAGTTTCCAGGGCTCTGCTTCAACAGCAATTCTCACCAGCTATCTTAGTTTTGCCGTGTTAAGTGGTTTGGGGTTTTTTCCCGTCTTCTTCAACGTTGTGTGTTTCTTTTCTCATCCTTTTCTGCCAGAGGCAGTGAGGCCACTGAACAGCACTGCTCTGTGGATGAAAGCAGATCCATGTGGCAAGTCCGTCATGAAATATTGCTTCTGGCTACATTTTTGTATCCTGCCACGAGCCTGATTGTTGCTCCTGAGAGCACCTAAATTCAGTGCTTGCTTCCTGAATATCTGATTAAGTCTGTCAGTGTTTTGAATTTTCTTAAGTATGGTATGTTAATTGGAACTAGGACTTTCAGTTTGTCTCTCCATTTTTGGAGCCTGCCTAGTTTATTTATTTGGGTTTTTTTTATATAAGTGCCTTCTTGATGCCTTGCTTGCTCACTTTCAGAGACAGAAGCATCCAATTAAGGCTGAAACAGAGGTATGCTGAACTCATCCCTCATCTCTCCTCTCCTGTGCTTTGCTCTTATCCAGAGCACAAGCTAAAAGAGCAGAAAGAGCTGAGCAGTCTGGGGAGCCCACATAGCTGGCAAGTAACAAACACAGCTTCTCTCTCTTCTTCTTTTACATTTAGTGTAGTCAGGGAATTGGAAGTTCTGCTAAGGCCTGCTGTGACCTGAGAGAGCACAGTGAAGAGTACTTGGAGAAGAATGAGGCTGAGGTTTAGTCAGAACTGATGAGTCAAAATCTTCAGAGAAGTTTGGAGTAGGCAGCAGGGAGGGTTGAAAATTGGAGTTTAGAAAGGACTTACAGTGTAGTTATATCAGAAAATACTTATTTTACTTATATATCAGTGGGGGGAAAGGCCTGATTTGAAGGATGGACAGTAAAATAAAGTGTTTAGCAGGGAGCTGATAGCATTTTGATATTATTGGCAGTGCTGAAATGGTGTCAAGTAAACACTGTTCTGCCTGTTGGACCTCTGCAGTACCTCTCTGTTTAGTCTTCTGACTCTATTTCTGCTGTTGGGATTGCTTTTCTCTAGAGGTACCATTGCCATGGGCCAAGTAGCAAGAGCTGAATGCCTCAGTGTTTTATAAATTCTGCTTGTGTCTCCTGCTTCAGTTCATGTAAATTTTCATAGACATCAGGGAAATTGTTATTCAAGAATAATTTGATGCGACATCTGTTTTCTCCCTTTCCTTAAAAAATTTGGATATACAGACACTACTCTTCAACACCATTCTCTGGTCCCAGATCAGTGTTCTAAAGGTTTTTTCTTTGAGATAAGTGAAGGCAAAATCACCAAAGAATAAAGGATCCCTCTCAGTATTTTCTCAGCATGGTTTTCACCATTCACTTTACCCAGATGTTCTGTGTGACACATAAATTAGGTATTACTGCTACAGAAAGAAGACTGACTGGTTTGAAGGGCTGGACAATGAGACTTCCAGTTTTATTTCTTTCTAATTTCATTTAGTCTGCCCTAATAATTTTGCACCAGTGAGCTGTTTCGCAACCAAGATGATAGTTTATATTTCTTTTCTTTCTAAGGGTGAGAAAAGGTAGAATGCAGAGGTGTAAGTATAACAACTAGTTCTCATGACTTAACTATATTGGAACACCCAAAATGAGAAGAGGACATGGGAGCCGTCAGCACCCATTGTCTGAAGCCTTACAGCAAAGCTCTACTAGTCTTTCCTCTACTTTTCCTCCACTTCCTACTCAGTGCCCACTGAGCAACTACTCCAGGACTCTTCTATTCCATGTCCAGACACTTCTCCTGCCTCACAGGGAGCTGAATACCTGTAACACAAGAGATGATACCTACAGCATGCCATAAGGTGTAAGTAGGAACAAATAATTCTACCCACATGTAGACTAGGTCTCTGCAAAAATAAGAGGTCTGCTGGATTAAAATGAAGCTAAACCAACTTCTTCCTGAGCCTTGCACCAGACTAGCTTTTTCTTCTCTCCATCAGGATGGCTCACAAACTCGTCCCAGTCTTATCTACTTCCAGAGAGCCTTGCTGGCCTCCTGGAGAGGTATGCTTGTCCTCACCTCCACTACATAGTCCATCTTTCCTAATAATTTTCCACAGTGTTTAGTATTTGATGACAGATATGAGTGTCTCATACAAGCAGCATCATCCCCTCACTATAAATGACTGCATACCTTTGGTCCAGCTCACGTGTCCCAGTGCACTCCTAACATCGCAGAAGCAGTTACCAGGATCACTGTACTCTTCCATGGACTTGCAAGTAAGAAGTGACTTAGGCAGACTCCTACAAAGGTCAGGCTTTTGTGGGTCTGAATTGTAAACTTTTCCTGCAGTTCTATTGGACTTGATGTAATGCACAGTTATTACACCATCAAAAGCAAGAGGTGGGAGAAGAAAGAGGAGGTTCCCCAGAGAAAGGGGAAGAAAGTCTGGGTAGTTCCATTTCCTACAGTTTTTTGATCAACCCTCAGAGATTTCAGTCAAATGCAGGATTGTAATGAAAATATTACAGTTTATAATGCTGATATGATTTCTACACACCAGGTACCCAGTACGCATGCTGTCTAAAAAAATGTTCAATAATTTTGTACTGAGCACTATACTTTCCTGGAAGCAAATACTCCAGAATATACTCAAATTCTTTGTTTGGCTCTGTTCTTTATGTAATCTTCATATTTTCTTCTAACATGGTGTTAGAAAAATTGTGAAATACAAATAGTTTCTCTTTTTATTCTTCAGCATTATGGACAGTATTGACTGCTCCTACTGACTAAGATTAATTACGTTTTGTAGACAGCCAATGCACTTTGTCAGTGCAGAGTTCTCAATTATATTAATGTAAAACTTTGCATTAATCTATTAAAAATATTCTTTTGTCTAAGTACCTTCTAAAGGGCTGTATTCCTTTCTATGGCAATAACTGTGGACTTTAACCTGAACTTTTCACCACTGTTACAAAATTGTCTTCTTCCCCCAGGTCTACTTCACAAGGCTTTTTTAACAAGTTACATTATCGCTTGATAATATTTGACTTGTGATGACACAAACTTTCTGTAAAATATTCCCCCAAACTTTTCTCATTTCTCGTTTTCCAGGCTTTACACTCTAAACTAGCATTTGTTGTCCAGAGAGATATGAGCTGCATAATTTGTGAACCTTTCCAAGGAGTTGGTTTGACACTTGCCTTTCTAGTATTTATATGAAAATTTTAGCAATGTCAGATATTGTTTAAAAATCTAGTCCTGTACAGTATAAACATAATCTAAAAGCATTTTTGTAAAACACCTGTATGAAATGCTTATGCTCTTCCAAGTGTCTTTCAAGTCCTCAATATATACTTGATTTCTCTAGGTGTTTTGGGTGTATTGAGTGCAAGACCTTGTTACTATTTCAATTCAACAATAATCGTGATCTTCACTGCAGAAATACAGGAATGTTTGGTTTTTAAGAGAAAAATTGAATGCCTTTTTTTTTTTTTGACACTAGTATGTTTAAAACGGACATTATTTTTATGTCAATATCTCAATTTTTGCCCTGACTTGGGAATTTATTACTGCTTTTGTTGCTTTTCTAATTGCATTTTCTAATTACTCTTGAGCAACACTCTCCCCCACTACATCCCATGTTTGCTCAACTGTTAATAAACACTTCCCACTTCTTTGTGTAATCTGTACATGAAGCACCAGTTGTAGATTTTATAGCTATTACTTGTCTGGTATAAATATCATCGCTCAGTCTAAATTAGGAAATTTTGGTAGTACAGCTCTAGTATCAATGATTGCACTATTTAAAATGTGAAACAGTCAATGCTGATACAGAATTTTCTCATTTAAAAAGACACTTAACAGATTCCATGTGAGCACTGCCTTCTTGTCCCTGTTCATGGTGGAAAGGAGTTAGAGCAAAACAGACTGGCCCCAACTCCTGCCTTGTGCTGGGAAGTGGCACCTTTGCTGCTTTAGAGCAGATTTTAAGAAAGGGATTATCAATATTGGAGATGATGCTTCTGCGTTGCCTTATCACAGTGTAAAGGTGTAAGCTGATGCTGATCAGGCCAGCAGGCCTAGGCTGGAGTTCATCCCCCTGTACTTTGCACTGGTGAGGCTGTACCTCAAATCCTGTGTTCAGTTTTGGGCCCTTCTCTGCAAGAAAGACATTGAGATGCTGGAGCATGTCCAGAAAAAGGCAGTGTTGCTGGGGAAAAGTCTGAAGCACAAGTCTGATGAGGAGCATATGAGGGAGCTGGGGTTGTTTAACCTGGAGAAAAGTAGTCTTATGGGAGACCATATTCTTTCTACAACTACCTGAAAGGGGGTTGTAGCAAGGTGGGGGTCAGCCTCTTCTTCCAAATAACGGGTACAAGAGGAAATGGCCTCAAGTTGCACCAGGGGAGGTTTAGATTGGATATTAGGAAAAATGTCTTCACCAAACAGGTTGTCAAGCATTGAACAGGCTGTCCAGGGAAGTAGTGGAGTCACCATCCTTGGAGGTATTTAAAAGATGTGTAGGTGTGGCACCTGGGGGCATGGTTTAGATGTGGTCTTGGCAGTGCTGGGTTAATAGTTGGACTTGATGATCTTAAGTTCTTTTTCAATCTAAAAAATTCTATTATCCTGTCACATTTTTGACCAGAGAAGGTTTTATTC
>NW_008660118.1:48557-54102 GCF_000695815.1 Acanthisitta chloris
CTGTTTTCTTCCATACATTTATACCAATCCAAAAATCTGAGTACCAGATAAATTCCCCTACTCTTTTTTATCCAAACTTCTCTCTAGCACTCTTCTTTCTACATATTCGCAGCAGCTCTTTGCATTTACATGACAACACACAAGTTGTCAGAGACAAATTTTGTCCCCCAAGGACAGGAGAAAAGGCCCCCTGGGATGCTGCTGTATAATCAATAAAGGAGGAGCAGGATGTCCAGCCTCGCAGGGCTGAGCATGAGACTAAATGAGTCCCTCCTGTTTCTAACCAAAGTGCAGGAGATGCCAACAAAAGTTTCCAAAAAAAAGCTTTGGAAAATGACCAATTTACATCCATTTGGTGGAGTGAAGGTGGGAAATGTATTGTCATAAATGAAAGTGCTGGGCAGGACAGGACTTCCTCATGCTTTTAGAGCTGAAAGCATAAGGAATTTCATTCAACAGCTCAACCTCTATGGATTCCTCAAAATGCAGTGGGTTTTCCAAAGATCAGCCTCACTTTCTGAATTCTTCCCAGAAGTAGCAGCACCTTCTCCTCATAACAAGGTGCAGCAGTTGCTTGGAATATCAACCAACTAATGATCAACTAAGATAAGACTTTGCAATATAGGAGATGAGGGTGGCAGTGAGTGGTATGGTTTTAACTTTCTTCTCATTTTCAGGAAGTTTTGAGTTAGTATTTCTGAATAACAGAAACATGGATGAGGCATTTTGTTTATATCTGCTTAGATTAAACCTGTACAATGGAAAGACAGACTCAGTGTAACCCGATTTCTTTGAATGTATCTGCTATGTCTCTTGCTGTACCACGTCTGAAATCTTCCTGTGGCACCTGCTGGATGCGAAGAAGATACATCTAAGGATCATATTATCACCTGACTGCTTGTCCCACACTCTGATGGCTGAGAAGTAGTGGTATTTAGCTTTCAAAAGCACTTTTTATGCTTTTGAAAATCCTACACTGCTCTGGTCCTGGATGGAAAAGCCTCAGGGGTGTTGATGACTTAACAGAACCATCGTGTAATGTGTTTAGCCTAAGTTTTGGTTTTCTAACGCCCCTGAGAATCCTTTTCAAGATCCATGTTTGCCTTTTGCAATTCAAAGTTTTAGTTCTCATAGCTTAGGATTTTCCAGTATCTACATGGTGGCAGCTGACTCTTCACCTTTGCTTCTTTAAGTTTCTCTACTACTATGACTCCAGCTTTAACAGAGAGCATCCCCACTGACTGGAGAGGTGCAAGAGAAGAGTGGGCCTCCAGTGGAGAGCCCCAGCTGCACTGAGACAGGATGTGAAGATGGATGATAGGCAACCCTCCCAAAGCCCAGATGGTCAACATCAGGTTTACACTTGGACAGGGATGTCCCACTATTGGACCCATGCAGCCAGAAGCCCCTGGGTCTGGCCTGTCTCCCTGCTGTCAGCTGTGGTTTGCAATGCCCACAAAGTGAAAAAATGTCCTCTACATCAGGTAGTGTGGGGAAAGCTACTAAGAGAGATTAAGAGATTAAAAAAAATAAATAGAAGGAGGAATAACAAGATTTGGAGGTTCCATTACTTAGCAGATACTTCCATCTTGAGTAGAAATGTTCTTTAAGACTGCAGAAAGTAGTGCCCAAATAAATTGTCTTGATTGCCTCTCAGACATTTAGTGTTCTTTACTCTGCAAGAGGTTAATAGACTGAAAGATTTTTTCTGAGCTTCCTCAGAGCTAAGAAATCCTTTGGGCCTTTATATGTGGGAAGATTCATACCATAATTATTTTTTTAGATGCATCTGGGACTGTATAATTTTGCAAATATGTTTTTCTTTGTGTCTTTACTCTTTTGTAGGGGCAAAGGGGAGGCATATTTACCAAAAAATCCAATATTTTTTTCCCCTAATAGTGATACCCATGTAACAACATTTCTGTTCCTATGGAGTATTATTTCTGCGTATGCTGTGCTGAGGCATAGAAATACACTGACTCATGGATGAAGGATTTTGACTTTTGAAATGTATTTCTTGTATTAATCCCACACAGATTTCTTCCTTTAACAATTCTGAATCATATTAATTTTTAATCACTTCAGTGCTACAGATAAACTTGAATTTAAAATAGGGCCTATTATAAGGGTTTTTTTGTGGTTAAATTTGTAGAGAAAATCTTCATGTGAGTTATGCTTGTGAAATTATGTAATTCACTATTTTGCTGGATGCAATTCTAGTGAAATATCATAAAACATAGTAATTTCTATGATTTAGATTTTATTCTTGTTTCTTTTCATTTATATTCAAGCCTCACCTTAAGATACTTCATAATAATTTAATTGCAGCTATAAAAAGTGCATTTTGCTAAGTATAATTCCTGTGCTTTTGTCATAACACATTACCTTTTTTATATAGTTAGAGTTCACTTAAATCGCATTTTCTCCATATTTCATTTAAGAAGAAATCTTACTCTCCTCAGTAGTACAGACTAGTCTTCCTGTGTTTTTCTGTGCTTTGAATTCTTAAATCACTTTCTTCTTTGAGGAAAAAATGTCAAAAGCTTAGGCCTGGCTTAACTGATTCCGGGTCTGTTTCTGAGGGGAAAGAATTCTGCTTCTGGTGTTGGTCATGCTGGTCTGAATAAAAATCTCTTTCAGCCCAATCAGGAATGAAATTAAAGGAAAGATATGCTAAACTAAATGAAAATACTCTCAAGCCACAGATTTCCTGTCTAGTAGTCATTTTTACCAGGTAAATCTGAGGCTTCTTCCATGGGACATTATAATTATTCTTATTTTATGAATGGATTGACTGGGGTTTGTATGAAAGATGTGGTAAAGAAAAACTAGAATCAATGAGGTGAAATGAAAAACAGATGGTTTGATTGTCTATGGCATATAAAATAATTTACTAAAATTTAGGTAGGATGTTGTTAGAGATTTCTGCTATCTTGTGCTGATTTTGTACAGTTAAGATACAAGGTATAATCTGTGTGGGTTTTTGGCAGTACTTTGTTGAGCAACAGGATTCCTGTGCAGGATTCCAGTGAGAATGTATCTGAGGATTTCAAGTGGTATCGTCCAGCCAGAGCATTGACTCTTTCATCAGTCTCTGTACTTCTTGTTACTGTCCAATGTTCTCCCTAATGCAGGACCTAAAGCAACCACAGTTACTCTGCTTGAAGCTTTAAATCAGAGAGGTGTGTTCTGTGATGCCCTTGTCCCTCTTCCTTATTGATGCTTACAGGAAAGTAGTTGATTAAACATATTGGGTAACTGTAAACAGTACTATTACTGTAGCTATTAAATTTACTGAATACTGCTGTCAGTACTGAAGCCTAATTTAGACACATTCATTATAGCAAGCAATAACCTTTGAAAGATTTGCAGGGTTCTGCAGCACCTGGTAATGAGCAATGTTACATATTAACTTGTTTCCTTCTATTACCAACAAAACAATTTTTGAAGTTATGCAGAGAAACAAGAATTTCTTGTCAATAAATTTATAAGTCAAGATACCATCGAAGTAAGTTAGCAGAGAGAAAGTGGCCTTTTAGGAGGTGCTTAGAATATTTCTTAATAGGAGCTTCCCATCTATGATGCAGCTGTAGTAAGTGGTGTTTATGAAGATCTAGGCAGTAGAGAGATTTGCTGGATTAAGCAAGGGAAATCATTCTTGTATGCAAGACAACATCACTCACTAGACAACCTGCAGACTTAGAGGTGTATCCTGGAAGATGCTGAGGATTCTCTCAGAATTGCTGCCAAATGCCTTTCTGCCCTATTAACACTCCTTGGTTTGATTTTTGGCTGTGCTTTAACCATAGCCAAAGCAAGTCTTAAGCTTGTTTTAAGCATTTCTTCATGTTATGGAAAATATTTGGTTGACATGGTAACCGTAGTAACTTTACTGCCCTTTCTTCTAGATGCCATCCAGATTATGGGTATCCATCAGGAATATTGATGCATGAAACAAGGTTCATACATCATAACTGGACATTTAGATGATGGGTAATTACATTTTGTGAAAGTGGTTTCCTCACAGTCACAAAGTCTATTTTAAGATTTAATTTAAAACAGTGGCTCTATATGTATGCACATTGCTCCATGTGTTACCATGAGGTCAGAGTATGCCTTCTAGGTAATAAATGCAGAGCAGGATTCTCTCCATGTATGTGGTTGTTCTCTTCATCAGAGGCAATCTCAGTGATTGCTTTCATGGCTGCTATTGACTGCCACAGAGCAAATCTGAGTTGTATTTTTTCTGGCTAGTTATGGTCTGCTCAAACCCTGTCACTTTATGTCGAATCTCTTTTCTTTTTCCATATGTAAAACTTTATCAACAGTGAATTTAATTTGCCATGTGACTCTCCAATCTCGTAAGACTTCTGTGTGAAGACAAAACCAATGCTGAACTTCATGCCCTTCACAGGGCTTGTTTGAGGGGCATTTTTTTCTTATGCAATTTTGCAAGCTGCTTTTTAGAATTGTCCTGCCCCCTCAAGGCTCAAATGCAATTTTTTTTGAGAGACCTTCTGCCCCATCCCTCCCGGGGAGGCTCACTCTCCAGTTTCCTAACCTCAGTGTTAAATAATTAGTTTTGGAAGGCTAAGCAGAAAATAAAATTAAATTAATAGATGCATTTGAATGGTAGCTTTGTGCAGTTCCTCTTCTGCAATTAGAAAATTGTCTCAAGTGCTGGTCTACTAAAGGTAATTATGAGCAAAAGGTTGAGTTCTCTTTTTTAATGAGTTCTGCCAGATGCTGAGAAGAAAATCTAGTCTGGTGCAGAGTATATTCAATATTCTAATTAAACCATTCCTCCCACTTATTGTAAGTCAAATTAGTTTGATCCAATTGAGAAACTAATGTTTTAGTAGGACACCTCTTTAAGACTTAACAAAATAGTTCCATGAAGCTTAAGCAGAAGGGTTTTTTTATGAAGCAAGTACCAATATCCACTGAGGGAAATGTAACTTTTCTTTTTTTTTCCCCCTTAATACTCTGAGTGACACTCGGTGATACCAATTGCAATTCTGGGTGTGGGGCATTTTCTCCTGGTTTTGCATGAAATTGCTATTTTTTTATTTTATTAGAAGGAAAAAAAATCAAGCATTTTTGGTGTTCTCTCCTAACTTAGAGGGATAATTTGTTTTTATTTACTTGCAGGAAAGTAATAAAAGCTTTATTATCAGAACTGCAGGAGATGGCTTATTGAAGGCATCAGCCTGAAAGCTCTTTAGTGTGTTAAGGACTAGAAGTAAAAATGCTTAACAGGGTTAGATTTAGGGGGTTTTGGGCAATTAAAATGAATAGTGTATTTCTTACTGAATTTCACTAGTTTAATGGGATTATACAGCATGAAGTCTTTTTCTGTTATGGTTATGGAAATATTATCAGGAAGTGGAGTGTTCATATCAGTAGCACAGGCAAAATTTGTCTTTATTGTTACTCAGACCTGTCCAGGCATATTCATTTAGGTAGGTGTACTGCAATGCTTTTTAAGGTACTCTATCCCATTTTTGATGTTCTGCTTTAGGAGGACATGCACTGCCTTTCCTGC
>NW_008660118.1:54131-56543 GCF_000695815.1 Acanthisitta chloris
TAAAATCACCTCTGCCCAACATCACTGGAGAAAAACCCTGTGGTGTAGTAGAGGGGGGAATCTTTTGCCTGCCGGTTCACTTTTGGGCCTGACCCCCCGGATGTGCTCAATATTTGGGTACAGTTTGGGCCTGGAGGAGTGTCACTGGGGATCTCTGTCAATCCTGTTGGGGCCTGCACATCACCCCAGCTTCTGTTTGGCAAGATCACCTCTGCCCAACATCACTGGAGAAAAACCCTGTGGTGTAGTAGAGGGGGGAATCTTTTGCCTGCCGGTTCACTTTTGGGCCTGACCCCCCGGATGTGCTCAATATTTGGGTACAGTTTGGGCCTGGAGGAGTGTCACTGGGGATCTCTGTCAATCCTGTTGGGGCCTGCACATCACCCCAGCTTCTGTTTGGCAAGAGCAGTCTGTGGGTCGTATGTGTTCTGTGAGCTCCAGCCACCCTGGACTCCTGGACTGGTCTGTGCTGAGAGAAACTTTTGAAGATTCCTATGGCTTCTGAGAGATGGACTTTGTGGTACATCTGTTGTATCAGCTGCAGTCAGGGTGAACAAGTTGAGCTAGCTAAAAGCTGCTTAGATCAGGTACTATAAACATTACTGCTGCAGCAGAAAAGCCACAATGGAAACTGGTTAAAAACTCTACCCACTGAGGTTTGCTATTTCTTGCTGTGGCTGCATTGTCAGCAGTATCCAGGCTCTGCATTTTTAATTTATCAAGAATGTTTTCCTGAGCTACGGTTACAGTAGTTAATGCCAGACGTTCTCATTGCTCCTTGAAGAAGCAGTAAAGTGTCATAGTGAATGTATGCTGAAGAATAAAGCACATTGGAGAACTAATTCTGGAGTAAGATAAACTAGTTGCATTGGTGCTACCTGCTACAATCTGTGGTTTTGATATCCTTTCTGATTCTGGGGCATGGGAGAGTGTAGTGCTGATTCTTGTTCTTGAAGACTTGAGAGTTGTGCCCATGGTAGAAAATAAAATGGGCCATAGAGTATTTATGCATTTACAACACACAGTCCATGACCTGTCTTATTCCAAAGACTGCACTTAATCTCCCACTGTCTGGGAGAATATTAATTGCCAGATATTGATGGAGTATACATGTTAGCAGTTAAATGTTATGGGTGAGTGTAGGCTGATATTTGAGCCCATGCCTTGCCTTTATTTAACTCATTGATAGAGACATATGCAGTGAACTCAGTGTCTTTTTACCAGTTCTGAGTATTCTCTATGACTTTCCAGTATTTTTCTCTGAGCCATTTTATAATTCCACTAAGGATCAGTGGCTTGATTTGAGTGCAATGATAAAAGAACCCAAAACTGTTTTGCTAAAGGAGATAGGCAATTTACATAAAATTTATTATTTTTCTGTTATTTGAAATCACTAACCAATAGTTGGCAAAACCACATGCATTTGGCATAATACTGGAATTATGCAGATATTAAATAATACCTGCATGGTAGGGGGCAGGCTTTTTAGCAGAGAACTTGCCAGGATAGGCGTCATATCCAGGGGTTTCCTTCATAGTCAGTAAGGAGAAACCAATTCAGTGATATTTGTTTATTACTTGACAGCTGGAATGCAACACTGCCATAATTGTATTGCAAAACACAAAGTTCAGTATCTTGTTACTTTCTTACAGATTTAAAGTAACATTTTTGATTTGTAAGGGGTTTTTTTTGTTTGTTTGGGTTTTGTTTTGTGGCAGACCTTTTTCTCATGTAAAACAAAAAATACTTGCATGGGAGAGCAGCCAAAAAACCAAGAGAATAATGTTCATGGTTCTTTTCTCTGAGCAAATACTAGACACTTTTGGCACTCTTGTGTTGAAGGTGCCATGACTGTAAAAACAAAAAGTGTAATACATCTAAGTGTATAGAAAGGGAATAGCATTTCATGCTGTTTTCTGATTAAAGTCTAGGTCACATTCTGACTATGAAAATCTGCCTTTCAGTGTTGATTTATAATTGAGTAAATGCATGCAGTTACTAAATAGGTGAAAATTTGTCCTAAACAACTAGAGTTGTTTCTTCATGTAGATAATGTAAAGGGAGATCTTGCCGTTTTGGACTAGTCCTTTCTCCAATGTGTTTGCATTTATTCAAGGCGCTTCATGAGCAAAGGGCTTATTTCATAACCCTTCTAAATATTGCTGTAAAAACCAAGTTACCCTCGTCAGTGTGATTTTTTTCACAAATTTTCACAGAATCATTAAATTTTTTTTGGAAGTGACTACTGGAGGCCATCAAGTTCATCCTTCTGCTTGAAGCAACACTGTTAACAACTCTAGATCAAGTCAGCTGTGGTTTTGTTTAGAAAATCTCAAAAGCCTCTAAGGATGGAGATTCCACCTATGTGAATAATATATTGAGTGCACATCAGCAAGTTTGCAGATGACACAA
>NW_008660119.1:0-21489 GCF_000695815.1 Acanthisitta chloris
TATATCCTGCTATATATAAATACCAGGTTTAAAGCAATGCTGAGGCCTTTGGGCCATAATTAAAATGCCAAACCAAAAGAGTTACCAAGGAACACTGCAGGAACATTTTAACTTTTCATTTTTAGGTTTTTTGGTTGTTTTGCGGGTTTTTTGGCTACTTTTCTTTTTAAAGGAAATGTAGTACCATGTGTCTCAAAAAAAAAAAAAAAGTCATGGCTTTGGAATAGAGAAGTAAACAACAGCTTTAAACAGTCTCAACCTTTATTAATGTAAAACTCAATTAAAATTTCCCCATGAAGAAAAAAGTCTGGTTTGTGTTAGGAGACTTATCATCTGTACAAGTTTCCTGCCAAGAATGCTTATGATATTGCATATCAACAACTTGATCTACTTTCTCTTCCTGCTGTCAAAAAATTAAATCATTTTATTATTTCACAAAGATGAGTATCATCACTATGACAACAAACCTCTGATCTGGAGAATACCATAAAAAAATGTAGCAAGAAAAAGCAACAAAAGGAAACACAGAATGAAGAACAATTTTGGAAGCATTCCTCTCTCTGGAAATATTCCTTTTGCAGGAAATTAATTTCAGGAACTGCAGGTCTGCTTAAAAAGAATGTTCTCTTCTCCAAGGTAACAAGTGACAGGACAAGTTGTGACAGAGGAGGTTTAGACTGGATATTAGGAAACATTTCTTCACCAAAAGGGTGGTCAGGCACTGGCACAGGCTGCCCAAGGAGTGGTGGAGTCACCATGCCTGGAGGTATTTAGGAGATGTAGATGTGGTTTAGTGGTGGACTTGTCTGGGAGATGTAGGTTTAGTGGTGGACTTGTCTGTGCTGTGTTAATGGTTCGACTCCATGATCTTAAGGGTCTTCTCCAACCTAAAGGATGCTATGATTCTATAACTTGCATTTAAAGCAGTCAAGGAAGCAACAGGTCACCTCTGAGCATGTTTCTATGTTCTACAGTGAAACAAAGACTGTATTTCATGTATGGGCATTTTCAAACTCCAATGCCTTGAAAACATTTGACCAGCCTGGAACAAAATTGAGATACATTCCCTTTTCATTCAGAATGGGCTTTGACTCCATTCATGTAAATATAGAGAAAAAAATGGCTTTACTTTTTATGCTCTAAACACCAATTAGCTTCATGTTCAACCCTCTTATTTTTCAAAACTTAAAACCTTCTATATCTTTTTCATACCTTTTTTTTTTCAATGGCAGACATAATCTTTCCTAGGGCTATCAAGAAGTAATAAAGCATCTTTATCATCTTGAGCAGTTCCACTTATTAAATCCTAAACCAGTGTCAAATTAACATTTATGAACCAAGTGCATTTCCATGAGTATTTCACAGCCAACACTATAAATGTCATTCACACTCCATATTTCTAACTCTTCAGTCTCAACCACTTTGTGAATGATAATCAGTTCACTCCTGTTACTGTTCAGTAACTACTGGCTGTGTGCACTACAATCACAGAAATGCAGTGGAGATGAAAACGGTTTCTATATTGTCACAAAGTTTTCTAATAACAGACAGTCTTATTTTTAATTCATGTATCCAGCAAATGAATTTATAAAATACACATCCAGTAGCAAAGACAGTTGGCATTTCTCTGTAAGATGAGAACCAGACTTTGCATTTTTCAGCTCTTGGTTTAGACAGTTCATTTAGTCAAAACTGAAGTAACCAAAACAACAGGTATAGATACACCTGTGAATCTTGCCAAATGCTTTGGCCACAACAAAGGAGAAAAGGTTTTCAATCTGTTGAGCTTCTTTTGTTCAGGTTCAGCAAAACAATACACACACTAAAAACAAAATCTCTTAACAGTTCACTCTAGCAGCTCCTGAACTAACTATACTAACAACATTACATTTTCAAGCTCTTATAATAAACTCCCAAATTGATGTTACATTCCAAGCCACTGTTCCCCTTTACCCACTGACCCTGGCTTCTCCCAGGCTGTGGAGGATCTACATGATCCTGTTCATCCTGCTCTTGCCCCCCAGTGAGAAATTGTGGAAATCCTGACTTCAATTCCTGGTCTGAACCAGCTGAAGGATGGTGGCTGCTCAGTGGGACTTGCCACGAGTGCTGGGAGCTACTCCCAGCCCCTCCAACAGCAATGAAACCTCTGCCTGGGGCCCTTCGGTCAGGCTTGCACCAAGAGCAGTGGAGCTCCTGGGGAACACAAGACATTTTGGCAAATGTCAACAAAATTAGCTTCACATACATCAGAATAACATTTTTTGACACACCAGAAACACTGCATTTGACCCAAAATGAAAATTTCAGTTGTCCTTTATTTCAGTAAAAATAATCTCTGAGCATTAATCAGACTAGCCCAACCTCACTTTTTCTTTCTTCTTCACCCATTTCCCCAGTTTGATCAACAACTGGAAGCAGCAGGCAGTTGCATAGAGTAGATGTTTTCTGATCCAAAATGAACCCATGATAAAGCCTATGTACTGTGTTTCCCATGCACCAGCCCATACTGAGCCTAAAAGCCTTCCCTGGGAAGCTGTTCCTGATGCCAGATGCATAAACTACATCCAAGAAATTTAGAGAAAAATAAGTTAATTTACTGTAGCCTTCCAGTGGCAACTTCCAGCTTCCAGCAAGAGGGAACAGTGCCGAGAACTGCCAGGCTGCCTTACAAGGCTCAGAATAATAATTACAACCAAGATGGTTAAATCTCGCTCAAACTCTTCAACCTAATAGCAAAGAGGTGATGTGTCTGTCTAGTTTTCAAAGTGCCTGTAATAAACCCTGTCCTTCCAACCTAAACCATGCAGACCCACAGTATTGGATTCACCAAGGCACCTCCTTCTCTTGCATAGAGCTCTGCTTCTTAGGCGATTTCATTTAAATAAGAACTCAGGGTCCCTTGGACAGCAACCTAGTTTTGATTATTGAAATGACAACTTTAGAGAATCAGCTCAAAACATGTGGGATTTCATTCATCTCGTGATGCACAAAGATAAATAATCTTTATGTGAATAAAATGCAGAAGCAGCAAATCTAGAATTTAAGTGACATGAAAGAAGCTAACATGCAATTCATGGGCCAAGAAAGCACAGATCAGAGTGTTTGTCTTTCGTCACAGTAGATCAGCAAAACACTTGAGACTGACTTAAAAGCAGTTTTCACTCTCTTTCAATGCTCCTTTTGACTGAGTCATGATAAGAAAAACATTAATACTAAACTGAAATACAGATATTGAAAGAGACAATACACAACTTCCAGGTGCTCTTTCAGGCCTATTTATCTAGCTTTAATGTTGTGAAACGTGTTTATGGCAGTTTCTCAAAGTTATGTTGATTTTACAAGAAAACAATGCTGCCTACTTATAAATACATCTGACTAAAGAAGCAGTGACTTGATATTTAACAGGAGCAACCAATTTTCTTCTCAGCTAGTAAACTGTTCTACAGCCATGAACTTTTTATAAACATACATTGATGTTGCTATTAATCACTAAATACAGCTTCTAACATAATCAAACATTAATCATTAATGACAATAATTGCCAGTTTGTCACACCCTTAGTAGTCTCCTCAGTGAGAAAAAGCCTCATTTATTGTAGATTCTAGGCATTGATTCCCTGGATGATGAATACATAGTTTTCATATCACACCAGTGAGGCATCATCAAGGTCTTCACTGACAACTGTCTTCTCTGAAGATTATAAACCAAATGCCTTTTGCATTTTTCCCTCTGAAAAGAAAATTGTTTAGAGAGTGTGGTATGCATTCATTCAATGCTCTTCCTTACAAGTCAATTTGCCTCTGGATTTCCATCTTGGAAGACTTGTAGAGCTTAAAAGGACATGAGGCAAAAATTTGTGAATCCAACCTACTAATATTGTAATGCTTTCCTTCTCCCCCTGTATCCCATATCACCAAGAGCCCTCACTCCTGTTTCCTGTGTTGTTTCCATCTCTCCGGACAATCATTCTTGCCACATGTCTTTCTGCATACCCCTTTCTTGCAAGAGTATCTTCTCTAAAACAGCAGCAGTTATTTTCCAGGATTCTGACTTCTTACCTGAGTCCTCACATCTCACTCCAAAGCTCCTCTATCACATTGACTCCATATTACAAGCAGTTTTCCCCTCCCAGTACCCAGCTGAGCACCTCCTTATTTCAGGTCACAGGACACCTACAGTAAGACACTGAGCTCTCCAAGAGCTTTACGTGCCACTCTGATCAAGCTTCTCAGTACATTAATGGGACAAATCCTTGGTCAGTTTGTCCCATTCCTCTGATTTTCCAACACCCTCTCACACTTTCCTTTCTTTTTCTTGCCCCTTCTTCTGCGAAAAAAAAAAAAAAGTGAAACATAAGGGTGCTTAAAACCTGTGAGGACAGTTTCCTTGTGCCCACGCAGCATGCCTGGGAGGGTGACAGCAGCAGAGCAAAACACACTGCCTACCCTCAATGCTTTCCCACACTGAAAGAAAGACACATGGCCAGGAGTCTCAGGAATTTCAGCTTTCTGCACCACAGTGTGCATCTTTTGTCATTTGGGTATTTGCTAACTGAGGCTAAAACAAAAGGGAAACAGTGCCAAAACAAGGAAGCAAAATCACTCCAGCCAGATATGCACATTAATCACAATGTGAGTGAGAGCAGAGCAAACTTACCTGTGTGCAACACCTTCAAACCCTAACACCAGTGAATGGCAACAGACAGTGCAGCTACACCATGTGCTTTTGGTTCACTTGACTGAGGAGAACACAACACATTACAAACTGTTGTTACAGAACAGTCTGCAGCTCTACTGCATAAACAGTAACTTCAAAAAAAAAAAAAAACCACCAGAAGAGCCAGCAACAGGACCAACTTTCTAGTCTAATTAACACACAATTATTATTTAAGAGCCAGTTGGTACAACTGAACATCCTTTCCATTTACCAACAGAGGACATTTTATAAAAAGCCTAGTGTAAGCTGCCCTGGAAACCAAGGGTCTGCACTTAATTCACAGAAGGCTCTTAAACCAGAAAACCAGTCAGAAGAGCTAGTGACTGGAACACTAGCAGGGCAGAGTGGGTGTAAAGGCAGTGGGAGATGGTGATTTTGGCCTACAGCAGTCGTCCCCCCTGAAAGGAGAGCAGCCCTGAGGAGCCTGGCAGAAGGGAACAGGGACTGGCTCAGGTGCACAGCAGGCACAGGGCAGCAGCTCCTGCTGCCTGGCTGCCTCCTGTGCTCACCCAGCCAGCCCTGCCTAACCCTCCTATGTTCAGCCCAAAGCATTCCAGAATTACTTGAGGAAGGACAAAGTACTCTTCTGTGTGCACTCAGTTTTAGCATTGCAACCTCCACCTGGTCCTACAAAGACCTCCAGGTATTCTTACCAACAACATCATAAGCAATAAAGAATAAAACTGGGAAAGGGGAAAAATAGCCTTCTTGTTAATGGTTACTTTTTCCCTCTTTATGTAACGAAATCTAAAATGGGGGCTAGAGAAATTTTCTTTCCCCACAGTGACCCATTAAGCTTTGATTTGAAAAGCATCCATATTTAGACTAGAAAAGGACATACTGAAGTTCAAACAGAGATTAAATCCAGTTCTTCGGGGGTTTAACACTAGGAAAATATTAAAAGGCTTGTTTTGAATAACAATGAGACCAATATTTGCTGCTTTTGTGAACTGGTTCCATAAGGGAACTATAATCCTGAGGATTGGTCAGGTGGAAGAGGGGCTTAGCATAAAAACAATTGCAAAATACTATTAACATCAGTGGCTGCAGGAGTCTATTAGTGTATTTTGCTTCATTTTGTTTTCATTTATGGTCTTTGGTGATCACCAACAGGAGATGTGTTCATGCAAATGAATGACTTGACTCAGGAGTTTCAATCCTGCCTGCTAAATTACACAGCAGTGAGCTTACAAAGGGATAGAAATAATAAGTGTCAGTGGGTTACAAACACTGGCACTGAATAAATATATGCTGAGTACACATCCAACACAGTTGCAAAGGTGCTGTGAAATCTTGACAAGATACACAAATCAAGGACAGAAGCAAGCAAAACAATGAAACAAAACACATATGCTTGTTTTGGTTTGCCCTGCAAAGTCTTCCTTACCTGCTCAACCTACATGAAAAAGTAACACATTAATACATACCAAAACATCATTTTTTATATCACCACAATACACATCTCAATTTACTCACAAGGACACATGCTAAGACAGCCATACCATTTCCACTGGCCTTTGCAACATGGTTCACTGAGAACTATGATCTATGTTTCTGCACTGTAGTCAGAAAGCATTTACAACCAGATGAGCTAGATCACTCTGCCTATCACTCTCCTTACACTAAAGTCCCTCACATTCTTCTGGCAGCAAAAATTCAAAACTAAAAAAAAGAAAGCAACTGTAAGTTAACTGGTCCCCATTAACTGCTTTACATCAATATGCAAACATTCGTTTTCACACTGTCACAGACACGAGGCTAAACCGAAACACTTTACCCCCCCCAGAGTCCTTAGGCACTTAGAAAAATAAAAACAAACCGACTTGAAAAGGAAAGAAACCCATAGTCAAATGTAATTATTACCATTTTATTTTAGTTCTCAGGAAAACAATGAAAAAAAGTTAGGACTGGCTGACTGAACTGACAAGGTAGTACCAGATCCCATGGAACAAGACAGCAGTAGGACTTCTCCCACAGTGCAGTTCAGAGGATGTCATCAGTGCCATCCTGCATCATACCCAGGGACTGCCAGGCTATCTGAGGGGGGCCCTGGGCACCCACCCCACACCATGGGATAGCCAGCCTGGCTCGGTGCTGGTACATCCCAAAAGCCCCAACAGCTCCAGCAAACTTTCAGAGGGAAAGGGGACAAGCAGACAAGCATCCTGATGCCACCTGTTAGACTTTATTGCTGCAGGGACTGTAGCTGGTGTGGAGGAGGCAGCAACCGTCTGCCACAGCCACAAGCAAGGGTGCAGAACATCACTAGTTCAGGGGGGACAAACTGCAGAGAAGGAGGAGACATCTACCTGTAAAACAAAGACTTCATTGTCCATGAGACTGAGTACTTTTAAGGTTACTTAACACTTTCCACTATGTGACCTGGTGTAAATTAAATGCTGTCTTTCACCAGCTGAATTTCAAATCAGACAGGTGTGCAACTGACAAGAATCACATTAGAGGGGAAAAAGCCCAGCCCTTGCTCCTTGTCTTTGTGTGTCAGAACAGCATGATGACCCTTTCTTTGATCCAGTCCTGCAGATACCTAATCCTAGGGACTCTTCAAAATAAAGGCTTAGGTATTCTACCTAACACTCTTATCTCCATGTTTCATTACTTTGTCTATGAAATGCATGATATGCCCTCAGTTTGCAGGTGTGGAAAGCAAAGTAATTAAATTAGGTATTCTACCTAACACTCTTATCTCCATGTTTCATTACTTTGTCTATGAAATGCATGATATGCCCTCAGTTTGCAGGTGTGGAAAGCAAAGTAATTATTGCCTGAGCAACACTAAGCTATTACACTAATGAGAACCAAGGAAAAGCTCCTGAGTTAGTTAATAATCCTATCCTGAAAGCATCACTTCAACAGCACGTAGGAAATACAGCCTGGGGTACACACACAGCAGTGACAAAAACAAAGCAGAGATGATCATCAGGTAAAGAGTCCCTCCAGTGTGCTGGATAAATAGGAGTCTCAGAGAAAACATTCTACGTGGCCAGAGACCACAAAGCAGAGCATTAAAATGTATGTACATGGTAAGTCATAATATTACCACCTGGGCAATCTCAAATCTACCATTTTCTCCCCTCCAAGGGCTGACTTCACCACCACGCTGATGAACTTTTAATATGAGAAAACCTCTGTGTTTCTACAGGGGATAAAGAAAAATACAGCCATACTCAATTCTTTAGGAGGGTTTTAAATAAAAAGACACACAGCAAAATGCCCCATGTCCAAGCCCTCACAAGGCTGAGAACTGCTGCCCTGAGCAAACAGAACGATGATCACACTGGCTCCACAGGCAAAGAGCAGCCCTGGAGGAACCTGCCCAGTATGCCTCCAGCCAGGGCAAGGAGTGGGCCTGCTCCCAGGATGGATGAAGCAGCAGCATTTCCTTCCTGGCTCTCACAGAACAAACAGAAATTAAATGGGAACAGTAAAGGGAGAAACATCCAGCACATTCTTCCAACTCACACACGTGGGAGAAGAGCCAGAGAGGGTGCACTGTGTGGAGAGCTCTAAAGAAAGATGCCAAATAGTTCTGGCACAAGCTTCCAGTACTGCAAGACAGCACTACCAGCACAGCTCTGGGTAAATAGAAAAATGCCTCAATACTACATATGATGCTGGGGCATAGCATCAAACTGCTCCACTACATATGTCAAATACTGCTTTTCTTTAATTAGTGTAACCAGAGTGGTGGAATATAATCAACAACCCAAACCCGTTCTGCAAGATTTAACAGCATATGATACAGAACAGAGTAATTTTTCAGTGGATTAACCCTGACCTCTAAAGAGGGGTCAGACAAAGCTTAGACAACAAATGAAATTAATCTAAGCACCTAGCAATCCTGACCAGGCAAAAATCAAGCCTTAAGCAGCAATATGAACTTTACTTCAGGCTTTCCCCAAACATCACTTTTAATTCCCTTTTCACAACCTTCCAAGTAACTTTAAGTGCATACACATGCAAAGAATAGAATCCACTGTTCCTTCCTGAGAATCAAAATTGTTTAATTACAGATTCCCATTGTTTATATTAATTAGAGATTAAGGTACATATCTGAATCTGACTCACCTCAGCCATATCAAACTATACAATCATGTTCACGAAACATCCAAGGAAAAGTGAACCACACCTTACAACAGAAGTTTAAGGTAAAGTACCTTGGCAGAAGGAACTCAAATTCCAGTCCAAAATAACTCTGCTAAGACTTCCAATTGATTTACCAGACCTTGGATCCAGTATTTACTAGCTGTGCTCTTAGAAACCAGCAGTGAACATCAATTAACAAATGTGCTTAGATTTAAAGTACTTTGATTTTCAGTGTACTGTTCAGCTCCATTGCACTGTTCCCCCATGAGTACTTACGACCAATTTTACACTTGAATTTGCCAACAATCAGTACATCCCCACTTAGAGGATTTCAAACCCAAGTCTTTTAGCAAGTTAAATATTTAAAATCTTGGGGAGAAGAGGGGGCAGAAGTCACCCAGAACATGCAGTATTCAAACAGTCCCTCCAATTTCAAGCAGCAAACACTATAACCACAAAAGGATTCTCACTTTTCCATTCATCTACCTCACCACCAGAACAGTCTGGGTCAGTAACTGCTGACTGCCTCCACAGCAATCCACAGAGCAGTACAAGGTTCACTACTGTCCTTTGGATGCACAGAACAAAGTCATGAGGACTGCAGAAGTGGTAGTGCCATGCTATTTTCTTTCTTATCCATAGCTTTTACCGAAATAAAAAAAATGTTTACAAACCTTATTTTCTTTACCCAAAATGAAAACAAAACCCAAAACAAAACCCACAAACAAACCTAAACCAACCAACCAACTAAACCCCCCCAAAGGTAAAGAGCTTTCTTTGCCCTTCACAGTTAGAGCTAAATCAGAGGAACAAACAGCAGCTGATAAGGTATACAGGGCTTACATTGTTCCTTTGAAATACACATACGTCATGGCTGCAGACGATGCTTCTTTAGAAGAGACTTTATCTTGAGTTTCTTTAGCTCTTAGTTCTGCCCATCTTTAAAACCTTTTCAACAGGCAAACACAAGCTGTCTCTACATCAGCAAAGCAGCATGGCCCAACTGCAGAGCAAAACAGTTGGCATTGCCTCTATCTACGTGAAGAAATATTTATCAATCAGTTGTCGGGGGTGGGGGGTGCTTTAACCAAACCATTAGGGCTTTGGGGAGAAGTAAATGCATTCTCACTCACTCATTAATCCGAAGGCCTTAGGGCTAAAATCTATTGTCTCTGTGTTAGTTACTTTCGCTATAGATTCTGAAAATCATGTAAGAGCTTCACAATACCCCTATGTCACCTAAACAACACACTGTGCTTGGGGTGTGCTGAGTGGACAGGGATGAGGTACTGTATAAAAGGAGTATTTTTGCTCCCAAACAATTAAAAAGAAACAGCTCTATCCTTAAGGGGAAGACAGCTCCATTTACAGAGTGACATTTGCTGCTGTGAGCATTCATTTGACCCAGTAAACCATTGCTTGTGGGTGACAGAGCCATGGTTCCCAGAAAAGGTCTGGAAGACCAAGATGACTGCACAAGCTCAACAGTGTACTTTCTTTTCATTTTTCACATAAGACTTGTCTCCAGTTTGCTGCCTGTGGAACAGGAATCAACTAGCAGAGTTATACGAGCAAAGTTACTACCCTACTCACCCCTAAAACTTCAGTGGAAAACAATTTTTCAGAGACTATAGGATCAAATGGAGCCACAAACTCTTCTAATGCTGAGATAATGGAAGGGGCCTTTTGCAATTGAATTTAAATGCTTTTCCTTCTTCTTTTCACCATGTAAAAGCTTTATAATATTAATGTAAACCCATTACTCATGAAACTGAGAATCCAATGGTATCAGTGTGACCTGCACTGGCTGAGCAAACAGAGAAAAACGGATGCTGACTTTCTTGTGATTGTCATCAAGATTCTTTCAGCAGATTAGGCTGCTGCAAGGTAAATGCTGACTAGACTGTTGAGAATATGTTTTCAGCTCACTTTGAACTGCATGTACAGAAGTCATGTACAGTGAAGGCCAAGCCAATGAAACCATCTATTGCTAGTTTTATTCATTAGCAAGAGCTTGCCTTTTTTCAGTAGCTTTTACACTTGCCAGCTTTCAACTCTTTGAGCTGAAATTTTCCATATCAAGTGCCTACATTTAAGGAAGAAAAACATTTAAAAATACCTAAATAATTCAGCAGAAAAGCTAGGGGGAAAAAAAGTTGCCTTGCCAACATTTGAAGAGAGGTCAGGAGAAAGTTCTAAAGACATAATTGCATACAA
Organism: Acanthisitta chloris; assembly: GCF_000695815.1. NCBI lineage: Eukaryota > Metazoa > Chordata > Aves > Passeriformes > Acanthisittidae > Acanthisitta > Acanthisitta chloris. The sequence continues at coordinate 11,041 of NW_008660119.1, forward strand.
GCACCTACACTTGGAGTACCTGACTTTGTGACCTTACTCAGAATCTACTTCAAAGAGCTTTTTCTGTGTCATGTATTATTAGATGGAGAGTCATGTACAAGTTAAGCTCACCTCAACTTGCACTTTAAATATGAAAAGCATATGCTGCTGTTCTTGCAAGTTGTCTCTTCCCATTGAAGTGGAGTGGGGTAGGACAGTCACTTGTAGAAAGCTTGTAAGAGTCAGGCCTTGGAGCATTTGCCTATTCTTTCTGGAATTGTTTCTACTGAAGAAAATGTGTTACAAGTATAGCTAAAAGTTAAAGAACTCTTTAGTTATTCACATTACACAGCTGAAACCTACTCTTGAGCAGAAAACACAAAACAGAGTCAACCTCTGATGTCCCATCCTTCCCTGCAGTCTTCCAAGATCATCAACATGAAACAGTATTCATACCAAACATGAACAGCAATGTAAGGGACAAGGAAGTGAAGAATCATCTCTCCTCATCTTAGTGCTGTAGCAAACCCAGCAGAAGCTGAGTGTGTCAAGAAACAGAATGAGTAAGCAGTTAAGTGGGTGGCTCAATATGTTCATTTTCCTCCACTATTTCCATTTCAAGTGTCAGCTTCCCAAAATGTATTTAATTTGTACTATAAATTTTGATTCCAAAACTCTTTCCACGCTGTTCAATGAAACAGTCTGTACATACACATGTAAAATATTGCACAAAACCCTAATGACATCAAAGGCTCTTTTATGAAATCTGTTGCAGCTACATTTACTTCCAGATATGAAATGAAATGGCAAAAGCTTTTTTGGCTAGATGGATCTAATGACAAATGAGAAGCAATCCCCCTACCATTTTCCCTTCAGTATGCAGTCTGCACCAAGCTTTCATCCAGCAACAGCAGCAGACTGTTGACAGTGTTATCAAAGAGGTTTCTGTGGGCTCTTAATCACAACTGTAGCCTCTATTATAGTAATATCCTTCTGACTCCACTAAAGCACAGTGTGGTGTTGGAATAACCACATTCCGCCACTGCAGATATTGAAGCTTTGGGCTGTCCTGTAAATGCAACAGAATTATTGAAAGTGCTTTTCTGGAGATAGCCTTCATTGTAACATGCAGAACTCAAAGAAGGGCTCTTTGTAAAAGCCAGACAAAAAAAGAAAAAAAAAGTCACCTCCCATAGGCCCAAAAGGGATGAGAGCATCAGTAAAAGCTCTCCCCTCTCTGTCCCCTGCCATGGTCTGGTCTCACCAGTCCCATTGCTGGCTACACTGGCAATATGTATCAAGTAATTTAATCAAAAGAAAAGGGGTCAAGTGTGGGAAAGCATCCACAGTCGAGTGAGCAGGAGAGAGGCAAAGAAGAGGGCAGAACATGCCATATGGTACGCAGTAAAAGCCCACAGCAGGGGAGTTTGCCAAACAGTGCCCCTGCACACATTGTGCCAATCTCAGCACATTTCCCACCAGACCAGACAGCACTGCAGTCAGTCCCCTCTGCAGTCAGGGGTGCCTGCTGCAAGCTGGTCCTACAGCTGCAAGCCATAAATATCTGCCCACAGGATTACAAACACACCCAGTGCAGTAGAAATCTGTAAAAATCTAATAGATTAGGCATTTTCTTCAACCAAAGCTTCAGGAGGTTCAGGCTGGCATGGCAGTCAATGAACTCCTTATGTCTTGTAGTGGATAAATATACCATCTCCCAATCCTTCAGGATGAAGCAGTAAGCAGATTGTTCATGTCTGTGCACCACCTGTACTGACTGAGGCAGAAGAAGAGCAAAGCACCCTCAGAGGCTGACACTTCAAACTGCTTGTGTGCCATGAGAGTGAAAGGCAGTTCTAAAACCAAATGAAGGAAACTAAGTCTTTTCAACAGGAAATTAGTAACACTCAACAAAGGGGGTGTAAGTCCTGTAATTAATGCCATAAAAAGCAGGTTCTCATAAGCAGGAACTGTAACTAACAGTAAAGCAACATTTAGTGAAAGGTAAGAAAATTCACTGAGCCAAGCTCAGAACACACCCCTACAGAGACAGTAAATGGGGAGAAAATCCATGACACATTACACACCATCCAAACCCATTACTCACCCTAGCTGAGTGGGAAAGTGGAATTTTGTGAGCCTGCCACAGAGCAGGATTTACTGTGTCAGCTCTAATTTTAATTGTCACTTTGCTCTGGAAATGTGATAAAAATTACAAATAAATGTTAAATAATTGATTACAGCCTTAAAGCCGCAATAATTGCAAAACCTGTTAAACTTGTATTTATGTTTTTAAAAACACAGTCTCTCTCTTTGTACCCATCCAAATACTGCTGCAGATGTGAAGTATTTGAAAATGTGCATGGAATAGACAGACAAAGCCTGGAATTAGTGTTTGCTACCTATTATTTGGGTAATCCTTCAGGTCTTGCTCCAGATCAAGTATGTACTGTGGCAGAAGCTGTACTGGGAGTACACTCCCCCGCATTAGGAGAGCTCCAGGCTCACCTCCTGAGCTGGGAAGTTCAGCAAAAAGAGTAGGATAGTGACAGAAACTGCATGAGCAAAGCCTGGGATGTCTCTTAAATTCAGATCTGGGAATTTGAGCAGCCTTCTGTTTCACTGTCTTTTCTTCCAGAGCATTACAGACTGAGTTGGAGCATAACAGAAAGGCAAGACACAATTTTTTTCACTGACAACATGTTACCTGCCCTGCCTATCAAGAGACAAGGATGATTTGCTTCTATGCTGATAGGGCTGGAGGACAGCCAGAGGAACAGAACCCAGGATTAACGGTGTGTTCCATAATCAAGAGTTTTATGGGCATTCCTCCTCAGCTTTACAACCAACACACATGAAACCTTGAGCTTGGCTGTGAACTCTGGCAGTTGCTAGTAGGTCTTCCCTGCAAGCACTACACTAAGTTTCCTACTGAACCATGAGTCTTGCATACAAATCACTTTATTTTGATAATGCCCACAAACAGAGATCTACAAATCCTGTCTGCTGACAGCTGCTGTTTAACTCTAGTCCACAATTATCCCATTACTATACTTGAGTCATTAATGTTGATTAAAATTATTTTCTCCAAGTATTTTCAACATCCTTATCAGCAGTGCATCTGTTACAGTGGTTTACCACTCAGGTTCCTACAGCTACACTCACCAGTGACCTCAGCATCTGCAGGTTATGGATCAGCAGAAGTATGCACCCAGGTACAACCTACATGTGATGAACCCCCTGATCCGAGACAAAAATATCCTCCTTTGTGAAAACATTGCCATCTGCCTAGTATTCCATTTTGTGATGAGCTGCAAAACTGCTCCTCTTGCAGTACGTCACCTTTTTTATCCTCTTTTTATGAAAATTGGACAAACAGCAGTTGGTATAGAGAGAAGTCAAACAGTTCAGTCCTAAAATAGACATTCTTCAATTCAAATTCTAACCTGCTGCTTAGCTTATTCCTAGAAGTTTTGCCACTCTGTCACAAAATAGAGTTCTTGCCCACAGAGTCACAAGTTACACTCCTTTACCACAACTGACTCTGAATTTTTCAGATGCAAGACTGAACTGTGAGCTTCAAAGCTGTCTGAGGTTTCCCCAGTGCACAATGAAACAGATTAAGAAACCTATTTTTTAAGAAGAACAAAGTAACTTTTCACATGCCTGAATTTCCTTACCAAGCCACTTAAGACCACTAATATTCAGTGGAAAACAGCGAAGACTGAAGCAATCATTCCATTTATTCTTACTTGCAAAGAAAAAGTTACTTCTGTCTGTAGCAAAACCTCATTAAACATTTAAGGATAACACACTCCCTTACAAAAGCCCCACCCCAAATGACACTCAATACCTTTTGCTTGTCTTTCTGTTCAGCAGCAGTCAGAAGCCAAAGTACACCCTGGCAGCTGGGTGAAAGGTACTTATGCAGTCTGTGCATCCAGCGTGCCATCATTTCTGTGTTTCTTGATCTTGCTGATCAAGCCTGTACTCCTCACACTCCTTCAGTCTATACTGAGCCATTTGAATGTGTGAAGAATCACAAGCAGATATCTGCTACATACAGGCTCACAATGCAGAGGTTCCAAGCAAAGTCGTGACCCACATGATGTCAAAGACACTTCTAGATCACACAGCGTTTCACATTTCTAGTTTCTGTTAAATCACTTGTTTGTGTTGCCATCTAAAAAGGGATAAACAGATGCAGCTGCTTGTTTTTAGATCTAAATACACTAAGTTTTAAATGAATGTTTGTAAGGCAGATCAGTCTTGCACCCTTTCTTACTGCACATCTTAAATAGTCATCACATACACAGAACAGTTTTACTGCTGAATCTGTTCTGCATGCAGCTAAATTCACACATGGGTGTGGGTTTTTTTCCTGAGAGTATTAACTCGCTCAAATCAGTTTTGACTAGAGCATATAATTTAGTTTTTATCTCCAGACAAATAGGCTTCTTGCCAAATACATGCAGGATCAAGATTATAAGGTTGTGTGAAAGCATGTGTATTTTTATCCTTTACATGGCATTTTCTGTATATATTTGTCCACACACAATGACATTTTTGAGCAATCGAGAAAATTGCCAGCTCAGAAAAGGAGTTTCAGAAAGACAGGTCTAAGTAGAACCATAGAATCATTTAGGTTGGATAAAACCTTTAAGAACATCAAGTTCAACCACAATGATACATTAGTATTACAATGCAAATGTTTATGCTTGTTTTATAAAATTATCATTCCCACTATGACAAACAGAAAAAGTTATACCATCTCTACTTCCCCTTTCTGAAAGGAGCTGCACAAAAGGTGGAGGTCCTTGTACTCCTTGTTTATGTACACAAAGGCTTTAGGTCACAGGGTCAGCAACAAAGAAGTTTTACTGACTCCACAGATTTGCCTGTAGCTGATGGCATATATCAGAGCTGACATTAATAGCTTCCAGCAACAGTAAGTGACTGTATAATACTAAGTGACAGGATTTTACAAAGGTGACATATCTAAAGCAGAATCTCTGCACACATTAGCAGAGGATGCAGCACTCAAGGATAAGATCTGTATTCAAATATCGAGTGTGCAGACTCTGCAAAGATGTGTCTTTTCCAAGCATTCAGCAGGGCACAGAGAAGACTCTCCTTTTAACAGGAACCATCATTGGTAAAACACAGGCTTACCAAATGTTTCGAATCCAGCATTAGAATTGATCAGCAAAACTGCCCAAAGACACCTGAGATGTAAGCAACCTAAAGACAACATTTAGTGTCCATATGGGCAAACTGTCTCACTCTTATTTTACAAACTGCCTCCACTAATAACTATGAAGTCACATCCACACGTCTTCAACGGATTAAAAAAAATAAAACAAAACCAAAAACCAGTATGTGGCTTAGTCTCCCTTTGTAGTGATTTGCATCACAAACTCGGTGGGAGGTCGTCTGGTTGATGATGAGGGCAAACAGACCCACATGCATGCAAGTGGTGCTTTCCAAGTCCATTGCCATGATTAGAGTGAATAATCCAAAAGATAAGCCTCTCATTTCTCAAAATACTCTAGTCCATATTGTATCACTCTGTAGCAGAACACACTGCTTCTGTTTATATCATATGAATTGCTTGGGTGGGAATAAAAATATTTATAAGCTGTTCTTGCATTTACAGACTAACACCTCTGTCTCAATGATGATGTTTTCTTCCTCACATACCTCCGATGCACAGCTGTGACAAATTCTGCATCTACGTGGTACCAACATTTTTCAGCAGAGAATTGTATCATCCTCTTCGTATAACATAGTTGTCTCATCAAAAAAAAGTTTGTCTAGTCCAAATTTATCCTTTAAATTGCCTTTTAAAGAAACTTCCACATTAGCAACACAATTTAATACCCCAGGCCTAGCTTTCTTCCCAAGGCTGCTACAGTAGGGCCCGTGATCATATGCCAGTGAGTGAGGTCTCTGCTACACTATACTATTTTGTTTCACACATTTGTAGAGCTGTCAGCTGTCACTATTGACGGACGAGCAGACTAGAAGTCCATCAGAAGCACACTGCCATGAGTAGGTGCAGCAATTTCTCCCACAGTTAGTTTTCCTGAGGATGTTTCAGCACAGTAGCAACTATCCTTCACTGATGCCAGAAAAACTCATCTTTTAAACATAATCTCTAATTTATCATGATCAATGTACATAAACATCTTGTAACAATACTCTCATAGGGCCCAACTAATCATTTAAAGATCTTTCTTGGATTAACAGCCAAAACCCAAGGTTTTGCTAAATAAGAATATGTTTATACAAACAACATCCATGAAAAGCCTGAAGGATTTAATTTATAACCAAGCCTGCAGTTATGTCTGCTTCCTACTTTCACAACAAAATTGACAAGATGAAGACAGGAAGAGGAAATAATAATTCATCCATCAGCTTTGAAACCTCTCTAGGCCTTGGAAGAATCACTGAAACAGTATTTAGAGGAAGGTCCCACCCAGCACAAGACCAGCTGGCCTCATCAACCTCTCTAAAAACAGAACTACAAAAAAAGGAAACGATCAGTTTCCATTTATATTTATAAGATAAGGCAAGAAATTAAACATTTTCTTCATGTTTTCAGTGTACTAGATTTTTAAAATATCTTAGCATGAGATAATAAACTAAAAATGCATCTTACCCAAATCATAACTGTGTAAGAGTTTCACTGCATTTAAATTAATTGCATCTAAACCTAATTTGACCCAATGGTCTTTATAGGACAAGAAAGAAATAACCAGTAAACTAAGCCAAGGGAGGATGTTTGTTCTAAACCATCACGTACTGTTCATTTAATGGTCATGCTAGTCAGTGCATCATTTGACCACAGAGCTTTACAGCAGGAGCTACATTCAATATCTGAGATTTTGTGGCTCCCAGGGAGAAAGGGAAAGCATAGCTTCCTTTATTTGGAACTGAAAGACTGTCATAACATGTTCTGCAGTAATATGTTGCTTAACAAAGATTGAATATAAATATTTACAGATTCAGCTATTACAAGGCTTGGACCATCAGAAAATAGCTATCATAAAACAAAGCATCTGGAGGAACAGTGAGTAAAAGGACACTTGAGTACATGAACTCTGTAGCAAGGCCAAACATAGCAACTCTGTAGAAAATAAAGGCAGTTGGGATGGTCATTATAAGCCACTGCAAAATAAATTAGCATGAGAAAGATAAGAAATGACATTTTTGAATAAACATCCTCTGAAAATTAGAGGTAGAAGTCACTTAAATCATTGTGCAGAACAAAAAGTCTTGAGGAGTGAACACAACTTAGTGTCCTAGAAGCCTTGTCCCATATCCGTCATTGTGCAGAACAAAAAGTTTTGAGGACTGAACACAGCTGAGTGTCCTAGAAGCCTTGTCCCATATCCCACACTCCACAGCAATACCCTCAGCCTCTGCATCCTTCCCTGCTTACAAGTCCCTGACCCAAGAGCCTCAAGTTGCTCCTTAACTCCCTGCCACGTCCCCTCACACTCAGCAGGGCTGACCATCCTGCTGCAGGAGGGAGAAAACCAACAGAGCTCACTACACAGTCTCCCACACAAGCTGGGGGCTGCAGGGACTCTACCAGACTTACAAACTCCACAGCATCCACCTCTGTCAGCATCGGCAGTGAGCTCAAAAGGACAGTCACAAACAGCCTTAGCAACTGGACCTTGGCAAGAAAATCCTGCTCAGAATATTTTGCAAAAAAAGTATGATAATTAGAAATGAGAAAATGGTTTCCTCCAGAAAATATATCCGCTTGATCACCTGAATTGTTGCAATGGGCACTTAGAAAAAAACCAAATGAAACAGTTGCTAACTAGAAATTGCAGATGGGGCCTGAGAATTTCTTGGCCTTAAATAAAGTGCTGGTGGCAAAAATTAGCAATAGGAAGTTAGTGAATAATTCCTCTTCATGAGAAGTGCCACAGTTACAGCTCTGACACTCAAAGTAGCAGTTAAAACTTTTTTTATACGTTCTTTAGAGCATATTAAAAAAAGAGCTCATACCTCCAGCTTCTTCAAAGGAAAAAAGAACTGAGAGTTCTATTTGTATTTTTACTCATTATATGTCATTACTGGAACAGATTTGGAGAGAGTTTTGTGGAGGGTGTTGTTTTAGGTGATATTTCTCCACCTTTTAGAAAAAGAAATTAGAGCTTTTACAAGCAAAAACACTCAGAAGAACAACTATCAGGAAGAAATTAAACCAGACTCAATTGCAGAATTTTCAGTCTCCCTACTACTCACACTAAACTTTTACTTCTAGATCCGGGTTTTGATTCATGTAGGAAAAAAAGTACATGTTTTGCAAATGCATGTATGCTTAACCACCTCTGCATGCTGGCCCACTGCATCCAGACAGAGGATGGCTTGCTGCTGAAGGCCAACTGTACCCAAAACAAACCTGCACAGCAAGGGGATGAATACAGAGCAGTAGGTTTTTACAGGAAAACTGTTTCAGTGCTTGGTTCTGCTGGACCTGGCCAACACTTCTATCAAGCACTGCTCCAAACAAGTCCAGATACATGCAAAATAAACTAAGAGCAATACATTGTGTGTGACACATGGGTCCCCCATTTGAACATCTCCCTGGCTCCAGGCAGGGTATCCAGACCATATATTGCTCCTGTGTATGCTATGCAAAGCAGTAACACAAGGGAAGACACTACTGAATCCTTCCCCTCTCCAGGAGTCCCAGGCAGAATCTGGCTCACATGTTGAGCCACAATCCTGCAATTACACATAGGCTTACCTTGCCATTACTAAGAGTCTTGCTGGCACATGGCAGGAAAATCATGGGCTCATAGGATCACAGCATAAACAGGTCTGAAGAAAACTTACAACCAAGAAAGGATACAATTTACAGTTATTTCCTTCCTCAAGCAGTTTGTACTGTGACTCTTACTTTAAGTCTCAAACCCCATTAAACTTGGACTACAGTAATTCGGATTCTTCCCAGTGCTCTTCATGTACCTTGTAATTACACCTTCTAATGAGCTTATTTTTCAAAGAGATCTTTTTTAGATGTGATAACCCACTAAAATAAAGATTTTTCAGTGGAGCAGACCCTCTCATAGATAAAAGAATCTTTGAAGAGCAAAACAGGCTACTGGTTCAGAATCTGTACATTCCAGCAATATACAAATTTATATCCAATACATAATATGCACTATCCAGATTAACATCTATTTAGTGCCCAAGACCAAGTACATTTCTTTTGGTGGTCTCTCTTGTAGGAGAAGGTTTCATCACCCTGAAACTCTCAAGAGTTTTGAGAAAGTAAACCACCTTTTCTATAGACACACAAATGTCAAAGTATTTTGTAAAAGCAGCAGAAATAGCTGTTTAATAGACAGCAGATTTCCATTCCCATGGCTGTAACCTTATAAAACAAGACATACTTGAAAAATAAAACAGAGCTACACAGATTTTTAGGTAGAATAATAACTGCTGACTTTTGCTAACAGTAGCCTCTATTTTTGCTTGGCTGCAGAAATGATCATTCTGAAATCCCCTTCAATTTGTATCCCAAGTAGACATCTCAGGAAAGTTTACTTTCCCTCCTAAAAAGTGCAGGTTGAGATTTTTGTATCACTGCTCAAATTCATTATTAAAATAACTCATTACACTGCTCCATCACTGCAGCTCTTGCCATTGTTCCCCAAAAAACTGACTAGCATAATACTACTTGTATCCTTCAGTTATTTTCCTAATCCATTTAAGCATGGCTAATTTAAATCTGAACATGTTTTCAATGTAGTGTTTTCCTTCGTAGTCAGAAATTATAATTTATAGGACTCATAGGATGTAACACAATTTGGGAGGCTTCTTTCCAAAATAATGGAATATTAGCAGTGCTGGCAAATTCCAAAGCAAATGTAGGAAGACAACTGAATTCATCTTAGATAGAACTCTACAGCAGAGCAGGGAAGAGAGTAATTGTCAGGAGTTTCCCTACGCTGCAGCAGGAGGTCTCAATTTCACCAACTGGCAATCAAGAGTCTCTATGAAATGCCTTTTCCCCATCCTTTCCTCAGATGGCATTCAGCACATCTGCAGAAACCATCTTCCTCCCAGAGAGGGATTGTACAGTGGCAACAAAACCCTTTAAAAAAAAGTAAAGGGACACACACGTTTCCTTTAAAAGCAAAAATCTGAGTAGTTAAGACTTGAGAACCAGAATTAAAACCATGGGACAGGAAGAGAATTAGTTCCCAGTGAAGGATTCCCGAAAAGCCAAGAAATTAAGTTTATAGCAAGGCCTCTGTCAAGAGTTATTGATGACCTGGATTGTCACACTGCCACACTGAACACAGCAGCTCGAGGAGGGGAGGGAAAGTCCAAAGGGAAAGTATCCAACCCAGCAAGAACACACAGATTCCGACGGAGCAAATCATATCCCAAGGTGAAATTGCTTCAAGTACTGAAAAAAATAAAAAGGGGGGGGGGGGG
>NW_008660119.1:21584-38183 GCF_000695815.1 Acanthisitta chloris
TTCCAGTAACTGACTTCAGAAAAATGGTAGAGAACAATGAAGCTGAGAAAGTGAGTGTCATTATTCTCCTGAAAAGGAAAATTCTTGGGCTAAAGGGATTAAGCCTAAATAGTTTCAGGACACATTCCAGCAAAACGTGAACACTGAGCACTACCTAGGATCAACCACCAAAACTCCTCAGCTTTTTATGCTGGTTGTTGGAGTAATAGACACACAATCCCCATCCTTACATGCAAGAAAGGAAGAATCACTTGCAGAAGGATAACAAGACATAAATATACTAAGATTTAAAACCAACTGTTGCTATAGGAGTAGCTAACAACTTGTCCCACAAGCAATATTTGCCATATTTATTACAAAGGTGCCGATTTCAGTAAAAGCTGTTCCAAAGGAGCAATGACTCCCCTGCCCCAGTCACACTGCCTGCCCAGCCTTGGCCAGCACAGAGACTGGCTGTGCAGGCTGGGGCTGCAGCCAAACAGCCCAGCACAGGGGACAATGCATCCTCTTTAACCTCACTGATAGCAAACACAGGAGGGAAAAAATCTGTCATCCTCAAACCTGGATAGTGAAGAAACAAAAAGAGTTTAATTTCTGTTCTCATACAGGGGTTTAGACACCTCATCCTTCTTGGAGAACGATGCTCCTTCATTGCAGACTCCTTTCTTACTCAACAAAATCATCTCTGCTGCCTTTCTGTGCCTTCTCATTTCTTTCCCAAACATTCTGGTTTGAATCAGTGTTGTAACCAAGCTGCTTTGGGGGAAGAAGCTTATAAAAATTAAAATGAACTTTTATGGTGCTGCACAATGTCCTGCAAGAGTGTCTGCCTGTCCTTCTCTTCCCATCAATCCTAAAGTTAAATGCACACAAAGCATTTTATCTTCTGTCCAACACCTTGTATTCCTTCCACAAAAAAACAAACCATGAGGTTTTCGTCTCTGAACTTACAGTTACACACATGAACCACTACGTTATGGCAATGAAAATAATATGGCTTTAAACAGCACTATGGGGGTAAAAGAAATAAACCCAGCAACTCCTACATGATCCAAAGTTAGTTTTCAAGCAGAAACTGTCACTCCATATTCTGAAGTCTTGGGACATCAGTAGAGTGTCCTACAGAAAGAGCAATCACATCTCCATACTTCTGTCAAATATAACACAAGTTTTAAAAAGCATAATTAAAAAAAAAACCCAACCCCAAAACATCCTAGCACTCAACATCATGATTAAAAAAAAAAACAACCCCAAAACATCCTAGCACTCAACAAGTCTGCTGACAACACAAGATTGTTACCCCTACTAGTTCAGTGTTAGCATCACAGTGAATCACTCCTGCAAGTTTTGGCAAACACTACTACTGCAATGGTGGTGCCAGGTGACCCCAGGCAGAACCCCAAATGCACTGAAGAACTGGGTCAATACTTAGCTTTGAACTGCTCAGGGACAGCACAAACGAAAGACTAACTAGTTAAATGCATGAAGTCAAAAGATATGTGACAGAGTTGAACCTGCACTGAGCAGGGCATTGCAATGACAGGAAACTAAAAACATGATTTTTTTTCTGACAGTCATCCAGTGGGATTTAATCTGGACTTCTTTGTGTTGTTTTTACATTCGTAGTCAACTTGTCTTCCATTTCCCAAGAATTTCCCAGTATAGGCAAGGTCACAGACCAAAATCAAGGGGCAGATTCTGAGCTGACAGTAAGGTTATGGTGAAGAGTGAGTGGGACAAAATAAAAAAAAAAAAATTAAAAAAATAATCAAAGTCAATGACAGGTCATCACTACTGTGGCTTGAGCAGCCATTTGAAAATCAGTGACAACATTCTGAATCATTTCAAAGCATCATAGATTTAATTCCAACATACAGGGCAAATATCATTACTATGTGGAGAAAAGGTTGCAGATATATGTTTTTTTAACTTGACAGTGTAATTAATAATATTCGCCACTAACTGATGACCATTTGCTTCGCAAGAAAATAAAATGTTCTATTTTTAAGTGGCAAGATAAGATTCAAAAAAACAGGAAAGGACAAAAGTTTTTGGCTGTAAAATGAGGTAAAGCAGCTATTTAAAAACAGCAAGTAGACTCTGGCAAAGGTTAGAAATACTTCGTCAAGGCCTCATTAAATCCCACTGCAAGTTTTCTCCAGTGCTCCCCTGCTCTACACATCCAGCCTATTCCTCTGTGTCAGACACATTCAGTGATGCCAGGCCTGACTTTCAACACCAGGCACTGGCTTCACAGAATAGACAAAGTATGGCTAAGCAGGATGAAGCTTTCACATAAATTACCTTTGCATACAGAAAAAAAAATTACAGGAGAAATATTATTCAAGAATTTTAACTGTGTTCATGACATATTTTCCCCTCCCCTGTGCCCCAGTCCAAGGGAAAGATTTTGTAGGTCCTTTGTAGTCTACATTAATAGGTAGTCCAATACAATCCTGTATCTCCCTGTGTTTTGGCTCTGTGCATGCATGACAGTAATTAATACAAGCAGCATCTGCTCCAGCAGAGTATGTATGGAGATTACATGGGAAAGGTTCCTGCAGTTAACTCTCTGCAGGCTCTGCTTTCTCTTCTGGCCAAACAGACCCTCCCCTAAAAGCATACTATTTCACAACACAGAACATACTTGAAAATCAGCAGGGGCACGGAGTTATTACCTAGGCTGTTCTACTGCGACTCTGAGAATGCATCTAGGTGTAGTTACTTGGCAGCAGTTAAACTTTCCTCTTGCTTTTCACGCCTCTCAGAACAGAGTACAGTGGTGTCCTCAGGGAAGAAAGCACTCAGACAGATTTGTAAAACCAAATACGAATCCATTATCATAATGAGTCAATTAATTAAGCAGCTAGGCATGGCTGAAGTGACCTGCTGGGAGAGACAGTGGTAAACTTCTCATAGAGTATATAAACTACCGAGAAACAAACCCTAGAGCAGACAACAGCAAAGGAAGCATTAATCATTATTATCACTGGAAGCACCACGAAGCTTATCTTAAAAGTTAAAGAAACACTCAAGAAGAGCAGCAATTCTCCCTAGTGCATTGCTTGAAGTGTTTTCCTGCTATTGATCACTAAATCATCACAGAAAGGGAGAAAAGCTTGGCATTCTTTGACTGTTAGTGGCTCATCTGGCATCATTAGAAGCTCGTTTATAGCCCTGTAATGTGTCCAGCCATCTCAAGTTCTTCCAGAAGGATGTTCAGTATCCCCCTGATGTCTTGGGTCTTAAAGGCTCCTGAAGTTAGCTTCTGCAGCCTTTTCTAGAAGGGATTTAAAATTATAATTGCAGTGGAACTGTCACTACCAGTACAGCCAAGTCTAACAGGTACTTGATACATTCGTGATGTAGTAACATCTTTTATACAACCACCAAAATACACATTCAGTAGTAAAACACGAAAAAAAACCCACCCCTAACCCCACCAAACCAAAGAAAAAACAAAATCCACAGTATTTTAAAAAACATGAAAAAGGAAGAAAATCTTCAATTTTGCACCACAGCAAAATCTGGTGTACAGATTAACGAGTAGCCAAGCCTCTTGACAGAAAAGCAACCAAGTTATAGAAACATACAGTGTGTTTACATCTTTTCTTGTCTCTTGACAGAAAAGCAATCAAGTTATACAAACATACAGTGTGTTTACATCTTTTCTGCATTACTCTTTCATATAATTTACTTCCATATTGGCATTCATCCATTAATTACTTTAATGGAACATAATAACCCCGAAGAGGTAATGCAATGTTATACCCAAATGCTGCCCATATCAACACAGAACTGGAAATGTACAAAGTCCCTGAAGAGAAAAGGCACTATGAACAGCCACTAATGATACAGGTAGGCATGACAACCCCCCACAAAAAAAAAAGACAGACCGAGATCCATGTACTATTTTATTAATTCAGCAGTACAGCTGACATTTCATATACACAGTCAGGAAGATTAATGACAATGTCCCTGTCCCAGCTGCAAGTAATTGGTATTTCTTCACAGGAGGCATTCACTGGCCCTGTCCTGAAAGATGCCTTTCATTTACAACTGTCACTATCCAGCACTTAAGAAGATTATATTAATTTATGATGCCAAGAGTTTTGCCAAAGGCTCCTGATTAGTCTTTTCTACCTCAGTATGGATCAAATTCTACTTGGATGCAACAGGCTGAAACAAGAATAAACCAAACCTCTGGCCTGAGACACCTCTGTTCAAGCAAGCGTGTTGGCACGGGGAGTGTCCTGTATTGCAGTCTGCCACAGCAGCACAGGATAGCCTGCACCTCCCTCCCTCCTACAGCAGCTTTTTGCAGAACCCACCAGCTCAGGCTCACCACTTTCCCAGAAAACACACTAAGGATGCAGAGTTCTCACTTCTCTATTCTCTGGTCATTCTGACTCTTATTTTCATTGCCATTATCCAAGAAATAGGCCTGTGGCCCTTGTCCACACAGATACTTTCATTAAGAACTAATGCAAATCACTATACAGACACCTCAGTAGCAGCCTTAATTTTAGCTAAGCTCCTAGCTCCTGATGACCATCAGTTCAAAAATCAAGCCTTGTCTATTCACAATTTAATTTGGATAAAAACTTTCCAATAAACCATTCTAACTTGTATTTACAATAGGCCAAAATGAGGAGGAGATAAAAAGAAGCACTTGCACTATAGGCAAGTTATGCATCAGTGTAGCCATACCTGGTCAACCATACTTGACCTTCTTGCATATATATAACTATAACTATATATATCTGCTGCAATACTGAAACAAAATAGCCTTTATTTCCTTTTGAAAAGAATTTGTATTTTGCCATAATTACCAAGTTCAGTTCTTGGATTCATTAAAGGAAACATGACCATTTCCCACTGCTAAAATTGTCTAATAATGCATAATTTAGCCTAAAAAGTCAATTTAACATGTTCTATGAATTTCTATTTTCATGCAATGTATTTGCAGTACATACATATGTAGATAGATGGGAAGATAATAGAGTGAGTAAGTGAAACTATGTTCTTTGGAACATAGAGATATCCAGACACACAAACACTTCAGTGTTTTCCTTGAATTATATTTGGAGAACTGTGCAATATGTGCTCCTGGCTGCAATATGCCACAACACAAGCTAGAAGCATTCTGCAATCCTTGAGTAGGTGTATACATAGGTAAACAAAGCAAATGGCATTTCAAATGAAATATGAAGACCTGGATTATACCACACCTACACCACATAAATGGTGCATCTCAGCAGGGCCATGTCTTTTGCCTCACAACTGCTCAAGGCAGAAAATGCTGCAAAGTTTTTTCAGGTTAAAAAGATGATCTTTCCACTCCTCTCACAGTGAATGGAACACTGTGCCCACACTGTTCCTTTCAAATCCTTAAACTTCTAAAAACTATGCCAAATGCACTTGCAGGAGGATATAGCACAGTTTATTCAAGCTGAGAGCTGTGTATCTTTGGAGAAGTTAAATGCTGATCAGAAGTACATGGTTCCCTCTTTGCAGACAGGCACCACCTATATGCCAGTTTTCTTATGAAAGCTAAGGAAAATGTACAGTCCTCTCCTATTTGAAAGGCAAGGTACTGCTATAGGACCCGAGTGTACTCATAAGCTTCAGGGTTTTCACTTCTCAGGATGCAAGTCCTGATTCTTTGAAAAGGAACAAAATTGCTCTCTTCTCCAGACATCACAGACCCCTCCACAAGCAGGCACCAGCATGGCGCAGCTTCCCCACACCTCACTTCTCTGCACTGCTCTGCAGTGCCCCACTTGACACACTCTCTGCTCCTCTTTCCTTCACACCTCTTCCTGGTAAATGGGATCATCCAGCCAGCATCAGCTCACATCTAAACATGGGGCTGGGCATTAGCCCCCAGAAAGGTGAGCTCCTTAGGCAAAGTCACAAGATTTCATCACAAGTGCTTGTATGTCAGCATTTCACAGCACATGGAATATCTCACAGTTAAAGATACTTAGTCTTTACATTGATCAGTGCAAATGAGGAGATTAACCTTATTTCGTTAATTTTTTTCCTATCACTTAAGCTTTACCTGCTCCCACACCCATGCCATCCCAGCAAGGCTGCTGAGCCTAGGCAAAGCTGCTTAACACACTCACATTTCACTCTGCGAAGCCAAAAAAAATCTACTTATCCTCCTCCATCTCCTGCTGCAGCCCAGCTGCTTCTGCAGAAACACACCACAGTCCTTGCACTGCTCTGCATAATCTCTGCTCAGGGTGAGAATATAACATCATTTAAGAAATTATAATGGTTAAAAATACCAAGTCTTGAAAACTGGGAGGTATTGCTGCAGGGAACACTCCTCTGTGGCAACCAAGGGTACCCAGAGAACTCTCTGAAGTCTAGAACAGGCTCTGATTTGATAAGATTTGGATCAGTCCACTGAAATGATTATTTCTAAGCCCAATTCCTGTCCATCAGAGACGGTTGAGTACACCTCCTGTGTATCTCACCACTGTATAGGAAGGTACCTCCTTCTCACCCATAAAGATGTAGCAAAACCCAGTATTGAATATGAATGGAATAGTTAATATGCATCAGCAGAGAGACACCACAGCAGCACTGCCAAGCCAATAATAAACAAATGCACTTGCTGCGAGTTAAGTCATCTCTATCTTTTTTTGTCAGTTCTAATAACGAACTTACTCTTTTCTGTATTTCTAATAAGACAACTGTTATCTAGAAACATTCCCTTAAAATTCATTCTTCAGCACTACAATTGTTCAGGTTTAAAGTAATATAGTTTTGCCAAACAACCCTCGCCTAGCTCTAAGTAGAATCAGCATAACAAAATTAACATTTTAAGTCTTTAAGAGCCTCAAAAAGAAAATTTTGAAGCAAAATAACACGGTTTAGTGATTGGGTATTTGTGTTAAACCCCATCCTTCCTCCACTGATGGCAATGGGAAAATTGCCACTGATTTCAGAGACTGCAGAAACTATGTTTATACTGAAAATCTGCATAGCTTTAGGGAGCAACTGCCACAGTGAATCATAACACTCTGAGCAAGAAATTCACAGGCTGTGTGAATACTATGACTTGCATTTCCAAATCATAGGCAAATACAACTAATTTTATATAACACTAGAAGACAGGACTTCCTTCAGGACACATCCATACCTATTTCCTAGAACAAACCAAGTGTCAGGGCTTGGGTGTTACCCACAGAGCCAGGCCAGCCCCAGCAGACCTCATGCACAGCACTCCCACTGCAGGCTGTGCAGCTCCCAGGCAATCCATGGGACTGGGCTCCTCCTACCACAGAACACAAAACGTTTGCAGAAAGTCTTTTTTCATGTTTCATAAATTCCAATGTATTTTTCAGCCAGTGCTCCCAGAATTTATTACAGCATTTACATGAGGTAGCCTGCAGGTGTGCCACCCTCCAATGGAATATAGTTCTTTTCTTCAACTATTACATTTGCTAAATGAATTTAATAACCTTCTACATAATCTCGTTTGGAAGGAGGAATCATGCAGTAATTCATTCACAGTGCTCTCTCCTGATAGCTCTAGCTTGAAGAGTTCAGCAGTCCCTTTAGCTGAGCAAATGCAACTTCTAATCAGATATTCATGAAAATTGTTATTAAATTAGAAGAACAACAAAAATCAACTCACATGGGTTTTCCAAACAAAACTATAGCTTACAAAATAAATGGGATGTGAGAACCCAGAACTCATCTACATTTACAGTAAGTGTTGCCTATAATGCATTTTGCAAGTATCTTAAGAGAAAATCCAATGTCAAGTAAAAATGATCTTTTTATTCTTCTATGCAAAAGAGAAACAGTAGGCTAAATAAGATGAAAACTTTTTGCAGCCTACATTAAAAACAGATTAGCAATCCATCAAAACTGCCTAATGAATTAAACCCATGCTGTGCTCACCTATAATATGGTACAGGGAATTAGATCCAAATTATGCTGGAAGAATCACTGCCCAACATAGCTTGATAGACTTTGAGTCCATAAAACAATAAATCCTGAGCACTACACTTTAGCTGATTCTAGACTTATTGGAAAGGTATGTAATTAAGTAGCTTTGTACTGAGTAGATACCTAACAGAGATTCTTACTGCCCATTCAGAAGTTGTATCCAAGTTACCAAAACAGGCAGCCAGCAAACCATGACGGTTTTGGAGTCCTGATTATCCCCCACCCTGCTTCTTCTATAGTCATTTGCACCCACACAAATCAATATATGACAACTTTGCAGTACTCCAACAATCTTCCACGTTGCATGGATCTCTGAGCAAGGGGCAGCAAAGACATGTTCCTTTTGCCCCTTGAAGAAGAACCAAAGCAGTATGACGCAGGTCAAATAGCATCTAGCAGGATGGAGAACCACTGGGGGATAATCAGTATGAATATAATGAATGTTTCATGTAGCTGTTTCTGTTAGGATTATCCAAGAGATGGTGTGTCAATACTCCCCCGAGCATGCAACTTGGGAGGAGAACCAAATCTTCATGGTACACATTTACAACTAGAACATGTTTTTAAATCCTCTCAGTACAGGAATAAAGTAGTATTCTTTTGGTGTCAGTTGCCTTTTAGCCTCTGATACACCTTTAAATAGGCATGTCACAGTAACACTACCTGACGCACGCTGCCTAAAATAATCCCAAGGCTAATTTTGTTGATGTAAGTGGCTCTGGAACAGGAGGAATATTTTACCTCAGTTTCATCCCAGTTAATTTAAATTAGGGCCTGTACACAGTCTTAATGGTCAGAAACTTTCAACTTAATAAATACACATTAACAATGAACCATGATTAAATTACAACATTACAATAACCTCAGCAATTTAAACATAGTTCAGAGAGGGGCTCAATAATCACCTAAAACTGCAAATATCTGACATAAAAAGATCCCTCCATATGACAGGATTCTACATAAATGGGCTTCATGCCCCAAAATGTATATGATACAGAAAGATTCAAGACTAAGGCTTTGACTGTAAACACACTTCCAAACCTATACACACGAAGTTTGTTATCAGCCTTCAGTACTTGTGAGTATTTAGGAATGGCATTTAGCCATTTGTAGAGCTTAATATTTTATTCAAGGCTGAGTTGCTCCTAAACTGCCATGCATGTCAAAACCCCCAAGTCACACTGGCTGAAAGAAAAGAAATAAGCTAGAATGCATGTGTAATAAAAAGTTATATTAATCACCATTCCCCACTTCTTAGAAAAAAATCACCAAGGTATTACCAGAAATTACACCTACGCGGTGCATCCTGGAGAGAAAATAAAATGTTGATTAGGTTTATGAGCATGATCAGCTCAGTGTTTCAGCACAGCAAATGCATTATTGGTTCTACAGTAACTGCCTGGATTTTCATATCTACTGTGGGGAAGGAAAAAAAAAATATACCATGAAATGAAATAAAGCATTTTTGTTACAGATGGCATTGATCGCAGTGGAACTACCAAATGAATAAAATGTTAACAAAAGAAACAGGATTTGCATCTCTCACAGATATGAGAACTGAGTTTTATTAACAGCTGCTTAACAGACCTGGAAACCTGTAGAATGCATTCCTCTGCTGCTGCTGCTCTACCAGCACCCTTACTCCAGCACAACATCGCTTTTAATCATTATTTATCTACTTCTGCACAACAGTCTTTGTGTACATAACATAATTTAAACACAAATCAACCAGTATCACCAACTTCATCTCTTTTTCCTGACCACAACAGCTCCTACCTCTTACCCAGAAAACCTATCAAACAACTTCCTGATAAGACCTGCCAGAACTTGTGTTTGCAGAGCACTGGACTTGCTGATATCCTACAGAAAGGTCACCTTTTGGTAATTCCAGTGAAGAACACTCAAATCACCTTGACTATTATGAACCTGTATGGAAAGATACCACAAACACAAGGCTATGATCCATTGCTACCCACATGTTCAATGAGATCACTTGTCGTGTGTCACATTATGTGCTATATGGAAGCAAATGACAAGAAAACTAGAGTTAGCAGTCAGTATAACAGACAGTTTGCTGTAAACTTTAATAGAAGCAGTTTGTCCTGGAGGTGGGTTGTTGGCGTTTCTGGGGTTTTTTTAAGTACTAAAATTTAAATAAGTCAATGTAAAAAGCTCCCATTGATTTTTAAGACACTTTTAGCCAGGCCCCAAGTTCTCCTCAAGCAGAAGTTAACTTAAATAACTTTATATTTGAGTGCAGTGATGCTTGGAAATTAGAATTACTGTATTTTGAGGCAAATGTAACCATCAGAAACACAAAGTCTAAATTAAACATGAAAAAATTCCAGAAAATTGAATGGAAAGAAGCAGTCACCTATGATTCACAGATTGACTTGGGCATGAGGTACCTCATAAAAGCAGCAAGAGTAGGTGCCTCCAGGCCTTAATCAGAAAAATACTCTGTGCCTTACTACAGGTACAGAAAAAACTGCTAAGAAAAACTTTTCTGGCAAAACCTGAAAGCATAAGAAGCTAGATGAGTCTACAGGAGAGCTTCATGAGACCCAGATGCCCAAACCCTGCACCTGAATGCCATTTTATAGATAGTGGTTTCCATTACTATAGATAAGTATTATTGATAGCTTAGCACCAAAAAAACCCAGACAAATCCACAAGATCTAAATCTTTCTCACTACAGTGTTATCATCTCAGGCACAGCCATAATGGATCTACCAATGTTGCTTTCCCTGAGAACAAAGAGGGAAGAGGTAGAGGTTAAATCCCAGTCTGCAATACATTCTCATGGAGGGCAGTTGGTATCTTAGTAGCAAATACAACAGTTCATAGCAAAACTGCTCACCTTTACTGATACTAACTACTGGAGGTAATTCATTTGACAAAAGCAGGACTACAACCACTACTACTTCTGTTCAAACCTGTCTTCAGTAGATGCTTATGAACCACAGTTGTGTGTGGAATACAGGTGTAGTGTTATGAAAATATTACACTATATTACAACACTATTATTACACTATATTACAAACAGCTATGCCACAGCAATCCAAAAAATCTCTCCAAACTGTTTCTCTTCTGTAAAGCTGGCAATTATTAACTCCAAATAACTAAATTAACAGAGAAGATTCTTTTAATGCGTAAGAAATTTTTACACTAGCAATAATGGAAAAGTTTCCTGGGTCCCTCAGCCGTGTATTCAAGTTTTTCTTAACAAACAGATACCAGGTTAGATAAAGGTCAATCTAAGCTTGTATCCCAGCTACAGGAGCACATGCCTGGGGAGACACGTAAGGAGAAAGAAAGCACAAAGTGATCAGTTTTCTGCTGTGGCTTCCCAGTGTTCAACCACTTGTGGTTTAGGAACTTTCTAAGCCAGATGCTCTGGTGCATTGTGAAGCTCTCCTCCATCAATTTGTCATTCAAACCTGCTTGAACCCATTTATGTTTCTGACTGCCACGGTTTTCTGTGGCTGTTAAGTGCACGATTTAACCGCATGCTGCTTCAGAAAATACTGTCATTTATTTTAAACCTGCTGCTAAAGAACCATCACTGGGTTTTTCCCAACTTCACATCCTGTGAAAGAGAGTGAGTATCAGTTCCCTATTTCTCTCTCCACAATGTTTGGGAATTTACATACATGAAAATATCACCCACCAGTTACCTCTTTCCATATCCATCTGGAGAATTTCTCAGTTTGTGGCAGTCTTCCCTTGGCTAGGCATGTCATTCTTGCCCTTCTCAACACCTTTTAGGCTCTATTGCATTACTTAATGTAACTTCTACCCAAATATCTTCCACTTTTTCTAGGGTACATATGAATATGGCTGTCCTAGGTCACAATGTAAGATGTAATCAATAGTATATATTCTATTATCATCTTCACAAGCTGTTGGGGCAGGTGGGGCAGTGATCGTTATCTCCTACTCATCCCTGATGGCTCCCTCAGGAGGTTATCTCTGTTTAATGGGCTGTCAAGGACCCATGCATGACCCATAGAATTACATCCTCCCATTGTGAGATGATTCACCCCAGGGAGAGGAGCCAAGCATTCCCACAGGGATATAAACTGGAGTTTGGACCAGCACAGAGCCCTTACCTCCTGGATTCCCAGAGGACAAGACCTACCACTGGACCTTCAGGTGAAGACCAGATCTACAGGATCACTGCTCCAACAGACCCATCGCTCCAGGAGAACTGCAGCCACCGTTTAATCAGTCTACTAGTAACACCCTGACTGACAGAGAGTCAGGTTGCTTTCTGACTCTGTCAGTGTGGGATTTTTTTGGTACTGTAGCATTTATTGGTTTTGTTTTTCCTATTAAATTGTATTTCTGACATGGAGTCTCTCACTGGTTTGCTTTCAAACCAGCACAATGCCAAAGAATACAACTGTGGTGAAATCACCATTGAACTATCAAGTAATTAATCAGCTTTAATGAATCTTACATAGTCGTAGTTTTAGATTATTAAGCAGCAAGTGTCTAAATGTAAGCTTGCACAACAAAAAGCTGAGTAACAGTTTCTGGAGAAATCATTACAGTACTGAAAAACTCTGTCTTCTGAAAAAAAAGGTCTTAAATAGTCATACTGCATAGACAGATGTAGCATGTATTTAAAACACTTGAATTCTGTCCCCAGAACACAAGCTGAAAGAAACTAAGCCTCATTCTTTTTGTTGTAGGTTTGTTTTTTTTAAAACTAATAATGTCACTAGGGTAAATACAAGTCTTGAAATAAGACAGCTGGCTCTCTTGATACACTTCCACTGATGAATTCAACTGCAAACCCTTAATCCTTGCAGTTCTTACACTAGCAGTATATGACAGGCAAAGACAACCTAACTGGCCTTTAAAGAAACAAAATCTCCACATGAAGCAAGCAAGTGGCCTTTGGAAGAACTTCAGTGAAAGGTCTCATAGCTCTACTGTGACTGAAGTTCAAGCCTGACTCTGCAGTTGCTACTTCAAGTTCATTTCACGGGCACAGTCTGAAGTGACTAATGTAACACAGAGCTAAGTTATCTACTACAGTATCTTGACACAAAGATCCAAGAAGAAAAAAACCACATGGTCCCACAAGTTTGTATTGCATGCAAACAAGGCAGAGAGAAAAGCCTGATAAGAATTGACAGGGAAATATTTCAGTAGAAAGTTACCAAATATTTCAGCAGGCATTACATAACAAATCACACAGCCTTCCTACCCGTTTAGCAAAACGCTTGTATGTGGCAGTGTCCTGTGCAGAACCCCCCACAGGAAGGTTTGCAAAGCATTACACGTGAAGCAAGGGGAAATCCAGTTCTTCGAGCACTGTCTTCTGTTCTCCTGGCCTAAAAGTGGTTGCAATTAATATTTTGTTTGCAAACAACTGGTCCTGGATTATTCACAAGCAGAAAAAAAAAATACTTGGCAAATAATTTAGTCAAGGCATGGTCCATCTTTAGGGTTTCTCATAAATGGGTCAAGTTCTATGATCTTTTCATTTCTATAATTTTGTCTCCCAGCCATTATAGTCTGCTGACTTCAGGCTCCTCATGGCAAATCCCCTTTCCTGCTCCAGTTCTGTAGTGAGACCATTTACTTTTTGTATTAGGAAAAAAACCCCAACAAACCACAAACCCTAAAAAACCCAGCTAATGCACATTTATTAGGGAAATTTTCTAAGAGTGGCTACAACTATTTCTCATTAATCCTATTTTAAATTTACCTCAATCTACAAAGCTGTGAACAGCAGCAAAGCAAAAGGGGAATAAAAATACTCCAGCTACATTTTGTTCTTTTTATATAAATGAGTTCTCTTGTTTCTGAAGCCAAATATAGAGCACATGACTGTAACAAAGATTATCTAGAAGGGTTCATATTTTACTTGCAGTATATGCCAAGTGTAATTTGCTGCAGGAAAGGTTTTTAAAGCAAGTCCCTGTTCAGTCTTTGTACTTGACAGTTACACTGTGGATGCCAGAACACTCCAAAGTAAGCAAGTCTGGCTTCCACTGGAACTGTGCTCTCAGACGCTATCCTTGAGACTTAGAGAGTTCAAAAAGACAGCTGGGGGGAAAAAATGCTGTTAAAAGTGTACTTTGATCATCTGAATCTACAGAATTTTAACTTTTTGCTTAACTGAGCAAGACCACTCGTGTTTATAGTTCACCTTTAAATAGCTGGGAGAGAAATGGGAAAACAGGGCAAGAGTGTTCAACCCCTGCAGAATAAGAACTTACTGTGCAACTTCCTTTGCTTTTCTTAAGCCTCATTTCTCAGCTGGTAAGACTAGCTTAAAGAAAGCAATGGAATACTATTTTGACTATAGATTTATATGAACATATGGACTTCTTAAAGAAAAATAAATATAATAAAACATGGTTAAATTCATTCCTCTGCAAAACATACAATGTTTGGGCAGAAATCCTATATTTTTCAGAATCTTATATTTTTCAGAAGTCCTGAAAAAAAAGTAAAGTAAGTGGGAAGCTTTTATCTCAACTCCATCCAAAATCTGCACTTAACACCCGATGAACATGTCCTAGGGCATCGGAAATTCCTGAAAGATGCAGACAGAAAAATCATTTAATTCCCCAAGTCTTTCCCGTTCATGCTGAAGGAAAACTGTGATTCAAACATTCCCCAAGTCTTTCCCATTCACTCGTATCATGCTGAAGGAAAACTGTGATTCAAAACACTTTTCTATACACCACTGAGACAACCCTGTGGGAAAAGAAACGCAGTGCTCTGTATGGGGTCCCAACAGTGTGCCCTGGAGATGCACAGCCTGTGAACTCTCAAGCTCAGATAACACAGCTGTGCTGGCAGCAGGTAACTAAATTAAGATTAGTTATGGTATTTTTCATTCCATTTATATCATAAGAGTGTTCCAAACCCTTACAGTGACTGGAATAACTTTCTGCTTTCCGGATTGGAACCATGCATAGGCATCCTTTGTTCTTGTCCTAGAAATCAAGTTTTCCCTCATACAGCATTCAATCCACTGACCTTATCAGCCCATCCTAGCAATCATCCTATGCACCTGCTCCAGTTTCAATGCATCAACTATTCCTAGGCACGGGAAACTGAGTTTACCTGATATTTCAGCTGAGGCCTTACCAGATCCTTGTATAACAACATTAATACTTTCTTAACTGTATCAGAAATCTCTCTCCTGATAAACACCGTGCTAGGATGTATCTCAAGAAATTTCCTACAGTTAGAAGAGTGATCATTATCACTCTCAGCAGTATTGCTAAGTATTTTATATTTGCACCTGTAGTGTAAATGCTACCCAGTCATTAACCTTTATACAGCATTTATGACATTAAAACATTATCTACCACACAGAACTGGTACAGCCTATAAAAACAATGGTATGTTTTTTAATTGAAATCAAAGATTGTGCATTTTCAATTTTTGAAACCTTCACACAATGCCAACAGAAAATACCATTTCCATTCCAGTACAGTTACAGAACTTTGGTCCTGATTTAGTAAAGCATTTATGCAACTTCAGATTGGAAGCATTCCCACCACATTCAGTGCGTGCCTTTGGAAGACTAAAGCCACCCTCAACTCTTTGTAGGACTTCATGGGTTAATGTTTCGAGGTGAAACTTGTAAAGGATCCTTGAGGCTCTTTTGCACCTAACTACCTCAGTCTGCTCGGAACTTTAAAGCCTTAAAATACAAAAAGCAAATATTTTCTTTATCTAGTCTTCCTTTGAATAGAGATTCCAAGCTAAGAGCTAAACATGTGTTCGCTTCTTGCCTTGAGCTAGAGCTCTGCCCAGTGCCTTCGCACATTTACACAAGTGAAGTCTCATTTTTCACTGTTGTCCCGATGCCTTCCAAGAGCAAATCACTCACAAGTCTTATTTTTCACCGTTCTCCCGATGCCTTCCAAGAGCAAATCACTACGAGAGGATCACGTATGCTAAATTAAGTTTGCCCAGGAGACTTCATTCATCGCTTCTCCAGAAACTAGCGATTAGCCTATGTACTTGCAAGGAGATACCATTTGATGCAAAACCACATAGTTTAGTCTTAAAAATTAAACCGGGAAAAATATTAGCTATTTTTCACCGTTCTCCCGATGCCTTCCAAGAGCAAATCACTACGAGAGGATCACGTATGCTAAATTAAGTTTGCCCAGGAGACTTCATTCATCGCTTCTCCAGAAACTAGCGATTAGCCTATGTACTTGCAAGGAGATACCATTTGATGCAAAACCACATAGTTTAGTCTTAAAAATTAAACCGGGAAAAATATTAGCATAATCATAAAGCCGTTTTCCTCACCAGATTATAACAAAGGCGGCGGTTTCAAGATCACGCCCAACCTGTTAATTTCACATCAAGGGTGCTAAACACACGGCGCTGCTCTGTAGCAATCTGTACTACATTCAGCCGCCTAACACACCTCCTGTTAATTTGTGACACCGCATATTTTGCTACTCAAGAGCAAAGAAAACCGGCGCTGTAACAGCTGGCAGAATTCTGCCTCCAGCTAGCTCATAAATATTAAATAACGAGGGAGACGAGCTGCAGCACAAAAACTTTACAACTCCGCGGGAAGCCCCTCCGCTGCGAAACCCACGGGCCACGCGCGACAGCTCTGCGGGGCGGCGA
>NW_008660120.1:0-29343 GCF_000695815.1 Acanthisitta chloris
CTATATATTTTTACAGTACTTGGTAACCCCAAACCAGTTGAGGTTGAGTGAATTATTTCCTAATCAAGCAGGTAAAGTGGCTTAGCAGCTTATGAAACCACATTGCTGCCAAATTGCTCCACGATGCTAATGATTTGCTTCTGGGCTTTAATTCTGGGTGGGCAACATTGTTTTTCCTCTGTCCACTGTTTAAAAAAAAAAAAGCCAAGCAGGATGGCTCTCCCTCTGGTTTTTGGCTTAACTGCACACATCTGGGGTTTGGATCAAAGAAAGAAATATCAGCCCTAATGAATCCTTGGGGATGAACTCCTGAACAGCACAGGCTTTAATTACAGCTTCAAGCAGGCAGAGGAGGTTGGAGAAGGCTGAGGGTGGATTTAATACGCTACATCATGGCCAAAAAGTATCTGCACCAACACTGATTTCCATCAGCTGAATATTTGGCTCATTGGAGACTCCCTTGGGAAGCAGAGGGGGATACCTAAGGGCATCTATCTCCCCTCTTTTTTTCTGATGTGTGCAGCAGACTGCATTGGAAACGGCTGTGAAATCCAGGGAACTTCTTCTAAGTGCAGTTTGTTGAACTGAAATGTTGAAATTGCTTAATTAGGAGGGAAAAAAAGTGATTAGGTACACAGGAAAGGACACAGAAATTGGTAAGAAAAACTATTGAATTTTCCATGTGTTCTTTTGAAAATGGTCAGAGCTTTCTTGTCACTGAAATAAGAGGAGAAATCTCAGGGAACTTCTAAATACAAATAAGGGAAACTTCTTATTGTGAAATCCAGGGAACTTCTTCTAACTGCAATTTGCTGAGATTAAAAGTTGAAAGTTGAAGAGGGAAAAAAGAGTGATTATATATGAATATTATAGATTCAAACTACTTGCCTTTATAAAAGGGTATTTATAATGAGTCAAGCAGCAGATCAAGTCCTTATATTGCAGACAAAGGAGGATTTAAATGGCAACACTGATTAGTTTTACATCTTTTCTAATTCAGCTAATTTAAAGATAGACTTGAGGGATTTAGTTGCAGAGCAATAAAACTGGTCAGGAATTGGGTCTGGTATATATTTTCCAACCCCAAATGTGTCTGTCTGTGTCTCTTTCACTCCCTCCCTTTTTGGTGGGTTTTTGTTAAAGACTTTCAAACCATTTTGATTGCAAATCTAGGAGCAAATTGAGAGCAAATGGACGTAAAAGGCTGTTAACCCTGGCCTGGGCACAGCCAGGCTTTGTGCAAACTTCCCTCCCTGCCAATGCACCTCAAGTCTAGCTTAGAGTAAACCTTGTTATTCTAGTCCCAAATTCATCTAGCAAATTGCTGCCAATGGTACCAAATCATGTGGGTAATTTTGGGGGCTAATGAGGCCACCACAATTATTTTTCCATACCTTTCCCTCTCCCAAACAGAGCCCAAACTGGAATCAGCATCCCTAGAGGTTCAAACTGGGGTATTAATCTTCCTGCAGAAGTCCTCATGCCCCACCACAATGCCATGTGAAGTCATACCCATGATCCAGGCTGGTTCTGTTGTGCTAGGCAGCAGTGTTTACATGACAAGCCATCTCTTCCAGGATATTAGTTTTCCAGAGGAATATTTCAGATATTTCCAATGATGATTTTTCTTTTTTGCTTTTTTTGCCCCATTGGTGTTCTTGGAAACAAAAAAAAAACTGAACAAACAAACAAAAAAATAAGGAAAGAAAAAAATCATAGCAGAAAAATCTATAGAAAAGGAAGAAAATCAGGGGAAATTGAGAATTTAGAATCATGGAGTCATCAAGATTGGGAAAGGCCTCTAAGACCAGTGAGTCCAACCACTACTACAGCATTGCCAAGGCTACCACTAAACCATGTCTCCAAGTGCCACATCTACATGGCTTTTAAATCCCTCCAGGGATGGTGACTCCACCACTGCCCTTGTCAGCCTGTGCCAGTGCTTAACAGCCCTTTCAGTGAAGATATTTTCCCTAATATCCATTCTAAACCTCCCCTGACAGAACTTGAGGCCATTTCCACTTGTTGCTTGGAAGAAGAGACCAAACTCCACTTGGCCACAACCTCCTTGAAAGATGAAGCTGCTGCTGCTACTTGCTCTGCTCCATGATGGCACAGGTTGATGCACAGATTATAGTCAGAAATCTTTATTCACATGCAATATTTTCTTGCTTGGTCCTTAATTTCACACATTTTACATAGATTAGATGAAGACAAAGCAAGAGAATCCTCTTACTAACTAACTAACTAACTAACTAATAACTAACTAACTAACTAATTCTAAATAATGTTGGTGTAGAGTATTGATTTTTAAAGCAGATTAATCGCTATAATAGCAGGAAATCAATGGCATAAACCCCTGATTCAGTCCTAGAACTCTTGCAGAATCACTGATTCCTTGTGCCCACTCTGTCCATGCTCTTTATGGACAACCCAAGACCCGCCACTAGCTCTGATCTATTCAAATCCTTCCATAAAAAGAAGGAGTAAAATCACAATTAACTCAAATAAAATCCCCATTATTGTTGAGCTCCCAAAGCCCTTGTGAAAGCAAACGAACGGCTGCAGAAAGGACATTATCAGGAAGGATTTGAATGACACAGAATTAGTCAGGTTGGAAAATACCTCTGAGTACATTAAGTCCAACCTAGGACCTTACACCACCATGACAACTAGACCATGGCACTAAGTGCCACCTCCAGTCTGTCCTTAAACACCTCCAGGGATGGTGACTCCACCACCTCCTTGGTCAGCACATTCCAGTGTCTAATCACCCTTTCTGGGAAGAAATTTTTCCTAATGTCTAATCTAAACCCCCACTGGAGCAGTTTAAGACATCAATCCTCTATCAGTTGCTCATGGCTGATAAGACTCTTTAGACCTCTAAATCAAGTTCCTCTTACCCTGATATCTTCAAGTGGTTACCCACATGCTCATGCTCTTCACATCCACCTGAAGGGTTGTGTTTGTCTCCTGGTTCTTCTTGTGCTCTAGGAGCTGGAGTCAGGACAATGTGGCCTCATTGGCTGATCTCCATGATAAGTGAATCTTCTAACAACAAAAACCAAAGGCAACTTTTAAATATGAGTGTGTAACATAGAATCATAGAATCAACTGGGTTGGAAAAGACCTCAAAGATCATCAAGTCCAACCCTACCATGGTTATTAGACCATGGCACTAAGTGCCACATCTAGTCACATCTTGAAAACCTCCAGGGATGGTGAATCCACCATCTTTATTTGTATTTAAATGCTCATTCTACATTTACCAATTTATATAGATGGCATTGAATATGAAATTATCTCCTCCACAAATGGCACCATTTATTTTGTTTTCACTCTATTCTCACCTAGAAATTCATAGATAGAAATGTGTCTTTGGGCACTAGAGCAAAAGGCATCTAAAAGTTCTACACTTAATTAAAGATTTTTCTTCTTAATTACTTATTTCTCCAGCTATTTATGGAATAATGCAACTTAAAATAAAAGGTAATAATATAGGTCCTGCAGTAGTTCATTCCACCTGCTCTTTGTCATTTTGCTGAGCTAAATGTACACCTGTTATACTAATAAATAATTATATTTTGATTCTTTCCATCTCCCCATTATCTGAACACCTTATTGCTTGGAAACATGGATTTGCCTAACAAGAGAGATGAAATGAGCCAATTTCACAGGGGGAGAACTGGAACTAGAAGCTAAGAGAAAGGTAAATCAGCTCAAATATACACTAGTAAATGACTTAGCAACACACAGGACAAGTACTGCTGCTTGTGGGACCACAACATAAATATCTTGCTTAGTTACCCCCCAAAAAACCCACTAAATAATTGCAATGTCAGAAAGATTTCCCTCAGTGTCATGTTTATCTGCTGATTTCTCATCCTCTTATCCTACATGTGATTTTCAAGGCCTATTCCACATGGTATAGATGTTGGTACACAGGAAAGGACAAATGTTATCAGTAAAGGCATAGAAACATGTCATGAAATCCTATTCAAAAGCAATTTTGAACCTCGATTTTCATTTTCTATCTTTAAAATCAACCCTGAAAGGCATAAGCAAAGTTCTGAGCACTTTCATGCCATCAAGGAACAATGAAGCTTTGGCTACACAGGGAAAAGTCATGTTTAGTGTAGTGAAATATCAGTCAGAGACTTTGCATTTCTCAAAGCTACTTAAATAGCTCAGAAAACCCACCTGAATAGGCACTTTGTATAGAAAACAAAGTCTGATGTATTAAAATAGGCTCTAAATGTCAAATTAAAGATTGATGGCTCAGAATTACAGATAAATAAATAGCTGGCTGCATCCTTGGAACAAATTCCTTTATATTGTGCTATGAATATTGCTGATACTGCTGTATTGAATGACTGAATTGCTCTGATTTGTGCATTATTGGTAGTGATTCTTAGGGCAGCACCAGGAGCATTTGCTGGGATGTCATTTTGGCAGAAGGCAAAACTGGGATGGAAGAGGTTGGTTGAGTACTGTGCACCCTTGGAATCAATTTTACAGCACTGGAAGTGCTCCATTCCGCCAGCACACTCGAGCCAGGCCAATTTCAGCCTGTTTATTCAGCTAGCAAATATGTAGCGAAGGTGGGACTGGCTGTGATCTAATTCTTCTGAGAGAGACTTGTATCATTGCCACAAGAGGTTGTATCAAAGCAACAAGAGGCTTTGTTATCATTGAGATCTGAAAAGCTCTTTGATGGTCCTGCAAAGATCATCTTCTTGAGAGAACAGAAAACCAGGTGGGTGCTTCCCCCAAGGTCCTGTTTTTAACAACTCTTGGGCACATATCTGAAGCATAAAGATACGTTTTGCCATTTGCTTGAAGTTAAACAAATGCTTAAATGATGTTCTACATCTAGAATGATAGAGTGGGTTGGATTGGAAGAGACCTGAAAGTTCATCATGTTCCACCCCCTGCCATGGACAGGGACACCTCACACTAGCCCAGGTTCCAGCCCTGGAACACTTTCAGGGATGGAGCAGCCACAGCTTCTCTGGGCAACCTGTGCCGGTGCCTCAGCACCTCACAGGGAAGAATTCCTTCCCAATATCCCCTCTAACCCTGCCCTCTGCCAGTGTGAAGCTATTCCCCCTCGCCCTATCACTCCATGACCTTGTGTAAAGTCCCTCTCCAGCTCTCTTGGAGCCTCTTTAGGAACTGGAAGGTGCTCTAAGGTCTCCCTGGAGCCTTCTCCAGGCTGGACAATCCCAGCTTTCAACCTGTCTCCATAGCCAGAGATGGTCCAGTCCTCAGAGCATTTTCATGGCCTCCTCTGAAATTGCTCCAGCAGCTTCATGTCCTTCTTATGCTGGAGTCCACAGAGTAGGATGCAGTACTCCAGGTGGGTTCTCACCAGAGCAAAGTACAGAGGGACAATCACCTCCCTCGATCTGCTGGTCACAATTTTTTTGGATGCAGCCAAGGATGTGGTTGACTTTCTGGGCTGCAAGTACACATTGCTGGGGCATGTTGAGCTTCTCATCAACCACCAGAAAGACAGATTGTTGAATTGGAGATTAGAAGTCAGGCTGTCATTCCGGGGTGCTTCTGGAGAAATTATGTAGGAAATCAATGGGCAACTAATTTGCAAATTATTGCAGATGACATAAGTCTTAGTTTCATAGTTTTATATTTTCATAGCATGTTAAGGGGTTGGAATGAACCTTAGAGATCATCTTGTGCAAACCCCCTGCCCTGGCCAGGGACACCTCCCACCACATCAGGTTGCTCAAGGCTTTAGCCAACCTGGCTTTGAACACTGCCAGGGTTGGGGCAGCCACAGCCTCCCTGGGCAACCTGTGCAAGCGTCTCATGATCCTCGCAGGAAAAACCTCCTCCTGATATCTCATCTCAATTTCCCTCTTTCAATTTCTCCCCATTCCTCCTTGTCCTGTCACTGCAGTTCCTAACCAGGAGTCCCTCTGCAGCTTCCCTGGAGCCCCTTCAACCTTGTCTTCTCCAGTCTGAACAGTCTCAACTCTCTCAGCCTGTCTTCATAGGGAAGGTGCTCCAGTCCTCTGATCAGCTTCATGGCCTCCTCTGAACTTGCTCCAACAGTTCCATGTCCTTCAGGATTGTACCTTTGCTTTTGAGGCTGGAGAAGTTCCCTCAGTCTTTTCATTATCCATGAGGGATAATAAAGAACAAAATGTCAAAGCTGTTGGATCTCTCATGTACGAGCACACAGTTGCTTTATGTTGTGCCATGTTACCATAGGGATTTTTATGTGCCATAACCCAATGGCATAATAAAGTTTGGCATGGAGTCTTTCACATTTTGGTTGTGTTATCCATATAGAAATTCATCTCCATGAGAAGCAATTCAGAAAATAGAGGAGGGTTACATGGTTATTGTTTACATCATCCAAGTCTACTTGGGAAACAGTTCTAGAACATCAGAGTTTGGCAGGGATTTGGAAAAGTTCATATTCCTTTGGCAGAGGAAACTGCCTAGAAATAGTCCGTGATCAGATTTTCAGAGATGCTGAACCTCTGCAGCTCTTCCCGTTTCCACAGTAGAGCTTCAGGGTTTGGCACAGCTGAGAATCTCTTGGTTAGCGTCTATAGGTTTGTTTTATGACTCCCTTAATAAAAATGAATCTAACATTCATCTTCCTGAGAATAAACTACAACCAGCTTTGCTGTGCCCTTTAGGAGTATACACACAACTTAAATCCATGCTCCTACCAGCTTATACACACCAGCACCCCCAAAACACTGCCTGACTTCACAGCCTGAATATTGCAGCTCTTTACACTCCCTCTTTTTATATACAACACATAGTTTTATGAGGAAAATTAAGGATTTGTGCTTTGAGCCTAATTTCATGCCCTGTGGATTTGTATATGAGTTTTACAGGGTGGACATATGCTCCAACTTTCCCTTCAAGGAGGATATTAAGCCAAATTTCTGCCTCTAATTATTTTATGGAACATGTAGGAAGTTAATATTTAGGGAGACTCTGGCTCCTTGATCATATTTGACAGACAGATACACAGATACAACACAGACACAATGATTACATAAGCCTTAAATCCCTAAGGAGAGCAGCTAAACCCACTTTTAGAGGGGCAGACTCACCTCTTTACAAGCAGTTGTAAGATTGCAGGTGGCATTTCACATGGGCTCTAGAGCTTTGGCTTCAGCCAGGAGTGACTTGTCTGTCTAAATGAAAACCAAAATAGCCTTTAAAAAGGTATGAAATGGAAAAACAAGAGGTTTCAGTGATTTATAATTAGATTAAAAGAGATGATTACACATCTCTAATAGTCCTGCTCAGTGTGCTCTAGGATCCTCTTTGTCTAGGATATATGATAGGAACAAAATCACCCAACCATATTTACAAATGTCTAGTGATAACTTTGCCTTTATATACCCTTTTTTTGTTCATTTTCATCATAATCAATTCTTTCTTTGCTGTCATTACTTGGTTCTAATATGGCATTTTGGGAATAGGTGACAGCCCCACTCTGGGCCAGATGTGTTGGCTGCCTGTGAAGGGCCTGGCCATAGGATGTTAGTGGTTTAAAGTAACAGGAAACCTGAGGAATATCATAAATCAGCCTTTTCTGACTAGCTTTTTTGTACAGTCTAAGAAAATGGATTGAATAACTTAAGTATGTGTGAGCCTCCTGCCTACCAAATGGCTGGGGCCTGCCAGTGGAAAACATACTCATTTGATGTTGGCCTCAAGCAGCAAATTGGTCAATGAAAATTAGGTTTCAGCATTTGAACACAAAAAAAAAAAAGCAACTTGGAGTTCAGTGTTAACAGGAGCCTAAGGATTTAACTAACTGCAATGAAAATAAGGAGAGACAAAAGTCTTCACTTCCTAAGCCTCAGTGCTGAGAAAAGGTTTCTACTTCTGGAGCCCAACACAGCAGGAGGGACAAAGCATGTACCAAGGGGTGGTTTTCTTGCTTTTGTCTCTACTACCATGAATTTCCTAAGGTCAGAGGTTGACATTTTGTACTTTTCCACACTTCTATTGACTTTCATTAACAACAAACAGAAGGGACTGGGCCAAAGTCATCCAATCCATGACAGAGTGTTCTAAAATATGAAGCCTCCTGCATGTAAGGACATCAGGAGGGGCTGAGCTCAGGGATACTCTCACCTAGTGTCCTGGCCCTGCCCTGCCCAGTGCAGGGCACTTGAGGAGAGGTATGAGAACCACATCTGAGCTATTCTCCATCAGGGAGCTATTTCCAACCCTCATTAATATAAGCAATCAGTGGTATTCCTGGAGACAAACCTGCCTAAGGTAGTACAGATCTTGCCCTAACCAGCTAAGATGAGTTATTGCAAATTAATTCATCCAAGGCCTTAATTAAAAGATGATCTATTCTTATCATCTAACTAAAAGCCTTAAAATGTGGCCTGTTCCTCTCCCAGCTCTTCTCTGCTCTACTTAAATAATCCCAAGGAGTCAAACGTATTTTTTCCATCTCATAACCATTTTGGTTTTAGAAGGAATAATTCTAAACATCCTTCAATCTCCTCCTTGTGACCATTTTGTGGAGACAGTAATGGCATACTGATGTACTCTTGTTCCCTGAAGTATGTGTCCCACACCTTCTCCCATGGCCTTGTTTGCCCTTCAGGAAATCACTGCAAAGTCTCTTTAAAATGTATAAAGTCAAGAGCCTTAGAGTGGATTGGCCCAAGTTTTCCCGTTTACTGGAGATGGGTTTTGGTCAGTCTGAGGCTTTCTCTTTCCTGCCTTTCTCCACAGTGTTCCTACATGATCTACATGAACATGGACCTCCTCCTGCACCAGCTTATGGCTGTGAGAGCAGTTAATACATTCAGTGCTAGAGCTCCTACTCGAAATGCCTTCACAAACAATAATCCTGAGCTATATTTCTTATTCTTTTCTGTTTTAATCTACATTTTGGGTTCTGGCAGAGCCACAGGGAACGAGTGTGCAGCATTTCCCAGACTGTGTAGCTTGGCACCAGCAAAAAATTGCTTGGGAGTTCAAACCCTGTCAGGATGCTCTCTCAAAACCACTCCACGTTTCAGACGTGTAACTCTAAAATGTCCCTTTTGGAGCTCAAATCAGAGTGCCTTCAGCTTTGTGATTGGCAGCAAACTGCTGGGTAAGCTCCAGGGAATTTCTTCTACAGCTGGAAACCTTCACAAATACTTTGCTGCTGCAGAACCCAGAGAGTGTGGTTTAAATGAACAATACGCCCTCTTCATGCCTCAGCACCACAGAGAACACATTTCCACTTCAGCATCAACAACCCATGGTTTGATTTGTAGCTTTTTTTCACCCCCCCAAAATGGGTTAAGCCGTTTTTAGCTCGTTTCTACCTGCCACACAAACCAGAGTATATTCCAGACATCTCCAGGAGGAGGAAGAGATGATACAGATGGTTGTGCAGATGTTTGGAGCCTGTTCTCTTAATGCTCTACACAGGACAAATTTAACCTCCTTGTAAGCCTCACAGAAGACTAGATCACGGCTCTATTCCATCCCTGGGATCTTGGAGAAAGCCAAGTCTCTAGTTAATATGTTTATGTGACATTCTGAGCTTGGCTTTCCTCAGCCCTTGTGGGCCAAATTCTAATCTGCCCCAGTGCTCTCTCGCATCAACTGGAGTTTTGCCTGAATAAAGGAGAAATGAAAACTAAGCAATAGCTCCAAGTTCGAGGCCTGTGAGTCCATTTCACAAAACCTCATTGTATTATAGACAGACACATCAGCTTCAGCTCACTGCAGGGTCATTGTTTTGGGGCACTTTTTGTGCTTTGGTGGGGTTTTTTGGTGATGATTTTTAATAATCTGAAATAATAGGAGGTAAGTCTTCTCCCATTCCTGTGGTTACACCCTTTTCTGAACAAACCTGGGCTCAGCAGGACCTGAATCCTTCCTGGACAAGTCCTGTCTCCAGGGGAAAGAGCTGTTGGCACCTTGCCCTCTTATGATAGATAGAAAGGTGTTTCCTGAGGTTGCCAGGGCCTGGGTCATGTTCTGTTTTATTGCTCAGAGAAGCTGTGGCTGGTCTTCTCCCATTCCTGTGGTTACACCCTTTTCTGAACAAACCTGGGCTCAGCAGGACCTGAATCCTTCCTGGACAAGTCCTGTCTCCAGGGGAAAGAGCTGTTGGCACCTTGCCCTCTTATGATAGATAGAAAGGTGTTTCCTGAGGTTGCCAGGGCCTGGGTCATGTTCTGTTTTATTGCTCAGAGAAGCTGTGGCTGCCCCACCCCATGGGGCGGTTCAAGGCCATGTTGGATGGGGCTTGGAGCAACCTGGGCTAGTGGGAAATGTCCCTGCCCATGACAGGGGTTGGAACTAGATGATCTTTAAGGTCCCTTCCAACCCAAACCATTCCATGATTCTATGAATTTAGTTACTTATAAACAACCCTCAGCTTTTATTCTGTCTTAGTTTAATGTTTCCTCCTATATTCTGTCCCTACACTTCATTCAAACCAAAGAAATGACTAATGTTTTTCTAGGAACAATCCTGACAAGCAACATGGGAAGAGCTAAACAGCCTTGGAAAAGGACATGACAGATCTCCAGATGAACAAATACTGTTGGAAAACACAGGCTTAGGGAAATTCCTCAGACATGGATTCCCAGTGAGGGTTGTGTGTCTTGGGTTTGCCTCTTGCCTTCACATTGTCCACACTTACACACCCAATTCTTGGCATGTATCTCATGGTTCCCAATGTCAAGGCTCTCTGGACAGCTGGGGCTGCTGTGGGACATCTGGACTGTCCTTTACAGGGAACAGTGAGGAAGTTTCTTGGAGGACTCTCTGCCCCTTGCACAATACATCAATCCCAGTCCAAATCATCAGAGACACCAAGCTTGAACCCACTGCCTGGATGAGCTGCTTTTGGTTCTAAGGAGTAAAAACTTGAGATGATATCATGAAATCATAGACTCCTTAAGGTTGGAAAAGAACTCCAACATCAAGTCTCATGTTTGATCTCATACCCCCATGGCCACTAAACCATATCATGAAGTGCCACATCCACTTGATTTCTGAATACTTCCAGGGATGGTGACTCCACCACTTCCCTGGGGAGCATCGTCTCTTTGGATGGACCATGGTTCTGTAGCTCAAGAAGGATTGCATGCATGGAGATATCCCCAATATATTGGGTGTGGTTTGGCTAAATGGCCTCTGTGTGGGAAGATGTGGTCCCTTGCAAGGGGTTGGCTTCCCCCAAGGCTGGATGGAGCACAGCTCTGCTGCTTTCTGAGCTCTCTCTCCCCACCAAAACTTGAAATAATTATGAGCCCAATGCTAACAAGAAATCAGCCAAATTCATCTTTAATGTCAATCTCTCCTACATCTGTTTTGGAGGTGCTGTGGAGTCTCTAATCACAGTGCTTCAGTGCTTTAATTGTGCCTCTGCTTTTGAAGCACATTACAAACCAACGAGTGAGTAATCATGACAATCCCATGAATGAGCTGCAGAATTCAGATTGTGCACGGAGGAACTGAGAGAGAGAGAGAGAGAGACCACACAGCAAGTAGTGTGAGCCATGGGATTAGGAACTGGGATTTCTTTTCCTCAGTACAGAATCCATGAGGCTCTGCTGCCCTGGATGATCTCATGAAAGAAGTATATTTTCCATCTGTGAGGAACTCCTTGCAGTATCAACTAAGTGCAAATGAGTATGCTCATTAGCCACTCTTGCAGTGAGATGGCTGCCAGGAAGCCTGTGTGTATGTTTGAGGAAGAATTCCTAATGTCTGTGTGTCTGGAGGAGGATAAATTCTTCTATTCCCCTCCAGTAGCCTAATTAGATTTTACTCTGTTTATTAGGAGAGTTCAGTTGGTAGCTTAACATGAAATAAAAACTTCATGATTAAGAAGTCCTGAGCAGCAAAGCTTACAGTATGCTGCTAGAACTTCACTTTTCATATCAACAACCATGAAATCCTCCAGTGTTATATAAAGTGCAAGCAGGAGTGTGTTTAGATCCAGCAGGCAGGAGCAAAACAGTGTCAGGATGGAAGGAGGGTGGGAAGGGGATCTCACGCCATTCAAGTGGTACCTGAAGTGAGAGGATTACTGGGTAGCAGACTGGAATAACATCTTTCTTTATGGATCTTCACTGTGAAATGAGGATAGGAAAGATGCTCTTCTATTTGGAAAGATATTCTTCATGTCTCCTCACTCCCTTCTGTAGACATAGCAACATATCAAGAGATAAAGGTCTTAAGAAGATGAAGTAGTATCTAGGTCTAAGTCTATTTGAACATCTTCAATGGATTCCAAATCTAAACTTTCAGGGGTTGATGGCCTTAGTGCTGTAAATTAGCCTCCAGGAGTACCTATAGCCTTTAGACATTAATTTTTCCAATGTGAGTCCTGGTCTTGACCTTGGAATAAAAATCCATTGAAGACAATGAGATGTTTGGGGTTAGGATTAGATCCTTGCATGAAGAATGCAGAGATCTATAATAAGTAGCTAATAACCACTGAGCCTTCTGAAGTTCAGGGTTTGCCCCTCAGTTTCCAGATCTCTAGTGGCACTGAAATCCAGGCATGCATCCCAAAAATCCTCCATGGAAGGCTGTGGGAACTTAAGGGTGAGGAACCAGAGAAGAAGATGGATATTCTGTTTCCACTGCCTTTGTTGGGACCAGCTGGCAGTGGGTCACACACAAAGCCATTAATAAGGAGTTTTCCAGATGGTCTTTGAGTTGGTGACCCCAAAATCCCACTGAAAAAACACCCCTCTGTATACATGTCCCTATGAAAAGAAAAATACAGAGTGGGTTTTTTCTACCTCCTAATAATCTGAGCAGTCAATTTCAAGGTAGGTTATTCTTCTAGAGGACCTCCAAAAGCTATGTCTCATGTAGGTTAGCACCAATGATGGGCTGCATCCACAACACCTGAGTCCAGCCTACACTAATGGAAGGGCAACCTGATCTATAGCCATGACATGATGAAGTCCTACTTCTCGTGGATCATGGAAAATTCCTTTAGGGGTCAGAGTCAGGGTGCAAATCTGAGGACAAAGTAGCAAACCTGGTGCAGAAAGTAAGTACCGGAGGCTGAAAAAGAAAAGAGCAAGCTCAGAGAGGGAGATTAGGAGGCAAGAGAAGGAGACTTGAAACCTAAAACCTCCCCAGAAAAGCGAAGAGATTTGTGTAACCCAAGGGACTAAAAGTCCATTTTGGCCCCCACTCTGGTTTTCCTCAGCACGTGCCCAGCCACAAGAGTCCATGTGGTTGTTCTGTTTGCCCAAGTCTTTTGAAATAGAGCTGCCAGAGTCTCCAATCCCTGCACTTCCCTGCATTCCTCAAGAAATTGGCCCACCAAGTCGTTGTAATTCAGGATACCACCATCCACCCACGTGTAAGATTCCTTAACAACTATGCACATTTTTAGGCTCAACTATTTCAGCATTGTTTTCCCTGTGCCTGAGCTGTAATTGGCTCAACTTCCCCAAGTGTTGGATCATCTAACTAGAGTGATTTTTGACTCAGAGCCCAGGCAGCATATCAAAACATTTATCAATTAATCATAAAAAGTAACGAACATTGTTGTCCACCCAAGAAAAACTGTCACTTACAGACTCATGTATGTTATTCCTTATGAAAGCGCTGCTATATAGGAGTTGATTTCCTGCACAGCCCAGGTGGAAAATCTGCTAAAGGCAGAGGTCAAATCTAGTTTAATTTTATACCCTTTGTTAAGAATGTTCTCCTTCTCAAAAAAAAAAAACCCAAGGCAAAAAAAAAACAACAAAAAAAACCCCTACCTTGTGTTCCTTTCCAAGTATTCAAAAGTTAATTCATGGGGAAGAAAAAAAGATTAGGATAAAATTTCAAATATTAAATTCAAATGCAGGATTAATGAGTTTTATTTCAAAACCCCAGAGGTTGTCTGGAATTTAGGCCATTTCTTTAGTAGCAGACACGAGACACAGCCAGATGCAGTCGTGTTTTGGAGCAGCTCAGCACAAATTTAGCACCTTGAAGGAGAAATTTGAGGGCTGTTTTGTAAAGCAAACATCTAAGCTTTGCCAAAAGCCATTGTCCAAAAGATATTACTCTTGCATTGGATGAAGGAATGGATTTAAAGGAACACTGACTTGTTGCTCTAGCACAAATTGCCACCTCCAGCACCATCACTGGTAGGTGGTGTAGGTTCTCTGCCCTGTGCAATTGATGCATATAAACTATATATAGTGGTTTGGAGCAACCCAGATAAAAAACCAGGAATTAAAGCATTTCTGAAGCCAAAATCAAGACAGTCCTTGCAACACTCTGCAGGAAAGAGCTTTTTGCAACTTGGTTTCTTAAGGACCAGCAGGGAAGAGCTTGGCAGGGGGACAAACACAACTCTTCTCACGCCCTTCCAGACAGCATGGCAAAGACAGGGCTGATGAGCTGCTTCTCTTCACACCCAGTCCCTGAGGCAAAGGAGTTGGAGGCCAAACCTGTCCCTTCATTAAAAGATTTCTTTATCAGCACAAAAATGAACAGGCTTCAATTTCCTTCCCAACAGGGTTGAACCCAAGAAGCACCAAATAATCTGCAGTGTTTCAGGTAGTTTGTTCAACCAAGAAAGAAATTCCTGGTTTCAGTCAAGGCTGCACTTTAGTGATGACTCAAGAAGGGCTGGTAACACCTGTGGAGCACAGCCTGGAGATCCAGAGCAGGTGATCTGGCCCACGGTGTCTTCTGAGCAGCCAAAAGTGTTAAACCTTGGCCTGACTGTGCTTTGTCTGAAATCAAAGAAGAAAATCCCTGTTGAATCCAATGGAAGAAGAAAGAGGCCAAGGTCCAGCTTAATGCTTTAGACATCAGCATTGAAAGCTTGATGGGAAAGGATCAAATCCTTGCAGTGAACACCTTGGAATCTTGTCTTGAAAGATTCCAGTTATAACAAGAACAAAACACTGGTGGTTCAGTTTCAGGTGTTGGCTTTTCTTCAAATGGCCATAGCACAGGCTGGAAATAGCACCAAAACCTGGAGTCATTCTGCTTCAATTCCTTCATTGCCCTAAAAATCTGTCTCAACCATGAATAGTCAATGCAAATAGCTGTAACATGAACAGGTAATTAGGGCCTGGTAACAGCCAAGCTGTAGATGAACTTTGCCATTCAGAACAACACTCACAAATGGTTTTTGTCTGATTTCCTTTTGAGCTGGAAATCCTACAGGAATAGATTTTTCTCTCCCTGTCCCCAGTACAGAACAAAAACAGTCCATGGAAATAAACTTGTCTCAAAGTATTTCTGTTTATGGACCCCATCAAAGACAGGAAATGTGATGACTCACCAAATATTATGCAAAGTAACAAATGGACTTCAAGTTTCTTGGAGTTACAACTAGATTTTCTGGTCAACCACAATTTTGTCCTTTCCAAACACTCAGAAACACATCCCATCTCTAACCCTTTTTAACAGTGATGAAGGTTTGGATTTGAAGCTTCATTTTCAGATTGATTTCTTGGACAGGAATGGGAGAAGATGGTTGTAATTGTCAGGAATTTCAGATGGTAACTGCCTTGAGCTATTGAGAACCACCAAAGGAAGGGAAATCCGTGCACGGCAGTGGCAGCTGCAACCAGATTTCACTTAGGTGAGGTTAATGCTTCTTTTGATCCTTCTCCTCTCTGAATTCAACCCCTGATGTTTTCTCAGGGATTTAAGCAGAAAAATACCTTAAAAGTCAAAAATGTCACCAAAATTTGCTGAAGAAATTTGCTAGATGGTATCAGTGATCCAAGTTTCTGCTTCAGTTTGCGTATCCTAAGAACTGTTTTATTTCCAGACACAGCTTTGCACATATATAATCCTTATCAATACTGCACAGTTTGTCCCAAAATACTCATGTCCAAAAGTCATCCCCCAAGCAGTTGCATCACTCTGACCTATCATCCAAGGACAGCCAAACTGGAGCTTCAGCCAAGGACCACATTATCCAAAGGAAAACAGCAAT
This sequence comes from Acanthisitta chloris, assembly GCF_000695815.1. NCBI lineage: Eukaryota > Metazoa > Chordata > Aves > Passeriformes > Acanthisittidae > Acanthisitta > Acanthisitta chloris. The sequence continues at coordinate 15,953 of NW_008660120.1, forward strand.
AGCTGAAATGTATCTGATGCACCAACAGGATGTGAACCCTCCACAACATCTTCCTTTGTTGAAAACTTAGACTCTGAACACAATATTGAGCTATGTTCCCCCCTGGACAATGTGAGTACTTCACAAGGCTGCTTAGGTGGATGGATTTGATGGGTTTCCATTCTTGGCCTGAAATTCAGTGTGAAATATTCCCACAGCTGGATGCTCTCAGTGAACAAAGAGTGAAGCATCCCAGTGGCCAGAAAATAGATGCACATGAGCCAAACCAAGGCCTGGGTGGAAACCTGTTCGGTGACCAGTTGCTCCACACCTGGCTCAGTGCTTGGGGATGTCCTCCATGGTGCCATGAGGTTTTATGGGCACTTCATCTATCATTGTAGTGAGGAGGAAGAAAAGAAGAAAAACAACAAAGAGAATAAAATGAAGATTTTTATGAGCCTAGGAGGAGCTAACCTGGAAATATCACTGGCACAAATAGAGCTGTTGAGCAGACAATAGCACTCTGGTATTGCCATGGGTTTGTTTACCCAAATGTGGCTGTCTTCATTGGGAGTTCCCACCCTCCTGGTCTCCAGCCTGGTGGAACACAAGCAGCACTGTGATTGCCATGCTGACAGCTTTATTGCCTCCCTGCCCTTGCTATTTTAAAAGAAGCAGGTTATCTCAGTGATGTAATCGGCTCTTCCTCATGCTGTTATGTCATACTCACTGCAGGGAGCTGCAGCCTTTGGTCCTCGCCCATGTGGATTGCCAAATCAGCTGTTCCAGGTGCTGGTGTTACTGAAGCTACCTAGACTGATGAAGTGATTTTATGTTCTCAAATCGCTCAGAAAATGCAGTTGTAGGTCTCTTTTTCAAATCTAGTTGACTCAAATTGATAGAAAGAGTTAAGTTACCCAACTTTTGAGACTCAAAACTTAAAATAACATCAGTGCATCCTCTCTGGGACAGGAGGAAAGATGCTCACATGAGATTCTGGGCTGAGCAGGGATCATTTAAATGTGTACTCATGTTAGAAGTGAAAAAATGCAAGTACGAATTGCAGTGCATGAGTAATTCTCTGCAATGAGGGCAATAAGTAGGTAAATTGGCTTTATCCAACCTTTATCCAGGTTGGCTAAAGCCTTGAGCAACCTGGTCTAGTGGGAGGTATCCAAAACATGGAGTTGGGACTAGATGATCTTAAAGGTCCAGAGGAAGGTCGTCCTTTGGAGTCAGTCCAGAGGAGGCCATGAAGATGATCAGGACTGGAGCACCTTCTCTACAAAGACAGGCTGAGAAAGATGGCGCTGTTCAGCCTGGAGAAGAGAAGGTTGTGTGGAGACCTCAGAGCAACCTGCCAGGATCTGAAGGGGCTCCAGGGAAGTTGCAGAGGGACTCTGTGTTAGGAACTGCAGTGACAGGACAAGGAGTAATGGGGAGAAATTGAAAGAGGGAAATTTAGATATTAGAAAGAAGTGAGAGTGGTGAGACACTGACACAGGTTGCCCAGGGAGGCTGTGGCTGTCCCAACCCTGGCAGTGTTCAAAGCCAGGTTGGATAAAGCCTTGAGCAACCTGGTGTGGTGGGAGGTGTCCCTGCCCAGGGCGGGGGGTTGGGACTAGATTATCTCTAAGCAGCATTCCAACCCCTTAACATACATCGTACATACTACATAAAGGACAAAAAAATGGCATTGCTTTTCCACTCTGAAGGTTCTCACTGCAAAACAAGTGGACAGAATGTCCAGAGCTTCACTTCGGGATAATAAAGCATCTCAGTTGCCTGAGTTCTATAGAGTTATTAAAGACTTCATGTCAAGATTATCTTTTCTGGAGAAGAGAAGGTCATGGATTCAGAAAATGTTAAAAGCTTGGGTTACATTAGAAAAGCTTTTACTAATTTAGTAATGATTTAGCCAAGATTCTCTGTATGCAAACCCTTTACTCAGAATTATATTAAGAAAATGGAAAATGTCACAGTCTCTCTCCAATTCTTAAATTCCTGCTTCCTGTCCTTATCCCATGAGCAAAGAATTGTCCACAGCAAAGGTTATAGCAGCTCAGTTAGGAAGCCTGGCTTCAACTCCCAGGAGAAAGAAACACCTTTTCCAGTCTCAACTGGAAGGAGGAAATTAAAATAAAGCTAGTAATTGAGTTCTATGTGAGCTAATTCAGTTCAGACACAGCCAAAGGCATCCAAGTTGCTCCAAATAATTTCTTCAAGCTCTATTCTTCTTGATTCCAGTGTCAAGGAGGTTGTGATAGCCTATGACAAAACTGCCTGGAAGATTTCCTTGGTGCCTCTTGGCCTGTAGGCAAACCTTGACGGACATACATTAAAGAAGTAGCATCCTCTCCTCCACAATTACAACTCCCTAGCCCTTGGGAGTGGGAAAATGAGCTTATGGATCACAAAGCAACACTAAACTTCTCTTTAGAAGTGATGGAGATAGGTGCAACTGAGGCCTCCGAGCAGGAGCCACTGGGTGTAAGCTGGGTGATACAGTTCCCATAACATCAGAGCAAGAAGAGGTGATTTAGAGTGAAAATCCACTCCAGTTTCTCACCAAACACACTCTGTGTTTTGGAGTTCAGATAAGCAAATTCAAAGTGATGTCATGGCTCCCTTAGGACATTGCAGCACATTGCCATTTGTCCAGCCAGAGTACAACTCTTATTAGGCTGATATAACACAGTAGTTGGGAATTCAATAGCAAAACCAGAGCTTGGAATTGTATAAAACCTCCTCCAGCTTTTAACTTATTGCCCTTAACACACAGAGCTACTGTAAGTGAAGGCCTTAACATGCAAACTCTGAAGCCCAAAGAATTAGAGTAAATGCAATCAGCAGATTACTAAATACCAATGGGAAATTTAGAGCTATAGAGCAAAATCCCAGAGCATTAAAGGATTTACCACTTGGCATTGATGAGAAGCAAATCTTTGGATTTCTATTTCTAGCCTTAATTAGTAACTGAGGTTTCTTTTAGTCTAAACTAAGGCCCAAAAGATAACACACCCTGAAAGAAAATAGATAGCAGTGCAAGGAACTTCATAAAATAGCTTATTAAAAAAATAGAAGGAAAAATAAGAGATTTAAGTGGAAAATCAACTTCCAGGACTTCCATTTCCTTTTGTTTTTTTGTCTTCCCACCCATACTCAGCTCCTTTCTAATAACATTCAGCTCTTTGCTAGTGAGGTTACAGAGGGTGGTACCAAAGATATCACTGGAAACCCAAAAGGGAGGTTCCCTTTCAGAAGGGCCATTTTAGGAGTGTTCTTGCTCCTTCACAGCTTGGGCTTTGAAAGTTTGCTGTCTCCCTGCCCAGTTCCCAGGGCCTTTCACTGGAAGTAGGAGCTAAAATGGGTGATCCGTGTTGTACATGGCTCCAGCTCTGAAACAAACAGCTGTGTGAAACAGCAGTTTTCTATGGATTCTCTGGGACAGGGGAAAGATAAGGCTCATGGTTAATGAGGAGATCCCTGGCTTGGTTAGCCTATGTTCTCATCTCCCACTTACAGCACTGGTGATGGGCTCCCAGGAGCTGGTTTGGCAAGGACATTGTATTTGCTGGGCTGGAGCTTGCCCAGCTGCCAGGATGCACCAGGGATTTGGTGTCTGATTTCCTGAGCTGTGATACAGACTCCCACAGCTCTTGCCATGGCTTCAAGTAAAGCTGTGAAATATAAGCAGCTGCTTCAGAGCAGAAGAGTAAAAGGCTGTGAGTTCAGTTGTAAGAAATACATAATAACAAGGCCAATCCAAGTGCTCCAGTGAGAAGGAAGCTGAGGTAGCATTTCCCTGCTAGGAATCACTCCCTCCTTTCCTCCCTTCCCCACTGAACCTAAGAACACATTTGCTCCCCATAAAATTTACTATAAAGTGGGTTATGTATGATTGCAGGGCTGAGGCTGAAAAGTGATGCTCAGGCACGATGGAGGAATGAAAGGCTGTTGTGTTAGTGAAGCTGAGACAGGGAAAATAGAGCTATATAAGGAGAAAGGTTTTAGGAAGTTCCCCTAGATGTGTAGGTATGGCCTCAGGGTACCAAGATCAGCAGCAAGACGTGAACTTCTTTCTTTGTTTTCCACAGTCTACCATGGGACTGGAAGGCATCTCTGGAATCATCCAATGTCTCTCTCTCTCCATGGCAGGTCCTAGGTCAAATAATTCCAATCATAAACTCACTAAACTTCCATAAAAAGAAAATGATTCGATTATTTTCACTGTCTTTACCTACTGCAGCTGCTCCGGAACCAAACTTCAATATCTTCTAGTGATTCTCCCCACCTGGGAGACTTTGGGAAGGTGATAGAGACATGGGGGGATCTTAGATAAAAGGTCAAGGTCAGCAAGTTTTGTGCAGGAGTTCAAATGCTCATAAGTGCAACAACACAACCCCTGGATTTATCTCTTTGGCTTGAGCTGCATCATGGCAGTGGGGTCACTTCTGTGCCAAGCCCAGCAGATAAAGATTCTCTCTTGCCTGAACTCATTCTGTTTAGCTCTGGTACATTGCATTTGATGGCTTCTTACTACGGTCCTGAGTAGTCTGGAGCCCAAAATGGTCTTAGTTTTAAGTTCCTTGGTCTACATTTGAAGGCTGAGGCTACAGGATCTCTCCTGACCCTCTCCTCCTGTCTGTCTCTTGTCCCTCTCCTCTGCAGTCACTATGTGAAAGAACAATTCCAGCTCCACCTGAGAAGTTATTGCTTTGGCCCAGGGTTGAGTCATAGTTCAAATATTATTTCTAGAGGTCTGGCCTGAAATTCCACTTCATCTTGCAAATATGGCCATAAATTTCTGTCTGCTCCCCTTTTTCTCCTGAGTTATAGTGTGGCTGGACTGAGCTTACCCAAACCAAAAGCATTGAGAGCAGAAGAAGGGGTGAGGCTCTACTAATCCTCTGTTCAAACTGGTTGGTGAGGAGAGCAAAACTGGGCCTACCTCATGTGTTTTCCAGTTAGGAAGGAGCCAGCAGACATGTGCAGTGCTTCAGATGGTCCATGGGCTCCTGAGATCTGGGGACTCCAAGGTCCAGATCCATAGATCCATCCCTCCAGCAGCAGTTACACATGACTTCACAGTCAAGGAGTCAAGTCTCAATCCCAGCAACAAACAGGTCCTCTAACCTTGTGAATCATCTAAGGAACAAAACTACATCAAGTACAACCAACCCCAGAAGTTGCAAAGTTGGTATTTAAGTCTCCAAAATTATTGGATATCTTAAAAATGATGAGTTTAAACAAATCTACTTTGAATTCGTTTAATCTGCCTTGTAGTTTGCAGTTCCTTGGGTTGAACACTGGACACTCAATGCATATTATCAAGGTTTTCACTATGAGCTAAAAGAATTAGAGATGCAACTGAAAATGAACACCGAGTATAGTCATAGGGTTGCGGGAGCTGAGTTATTATGATAAATCATCAAATCCTATGCAAAATAAAATCACAAATAAATTCTTTTCAAATCATTAACTCATGAAATACAGGGGGAAAATATCAACAACCACAAACCATGCAAAAAAACCACAACCTGCTTAATGCATTACTTAACCAATGGTGATATCTCAATTTATGGTCATTCATAGCATCCTTATTCCCCAGGTGAATCCTGGTGTGCTCATTTTGAGGCATTGATGGATATCTGCCACCCAAACTAGCAGTTCTCCTTATCTCAGAGCTGGAGCAGCTCAGTCTTTAATGTCTTTTGGGTTTGTGACACCTCTGCTATCTCCAGGAGGAATAGTGACAGAGGGAATGTGATGGATGAGCATGGAAGAGCCACCAACTGGGTGCCCTGCACTAGCTCAGGGAGAAGAGAGAAACAACTCCCTCCCTTGGTTTTTTCATTTGTTAAATCAACACCTCCATATTCCCAGGGGCAAATGGCAGGAATAATTGCATGCAAATTGCCCTGGGGTCTTACTAAGGCACCCACAGCCACCCAAGGGTTCCTAAAGGGTTAATACCCAGGGCTCACTGCAGTTGAGTTAATTTACAACTGAAGACCTTTATCATCTCCCACTGACATGGAGGGCTCACATTTCACACTTAATTACTTGTTCAGCAATCAGGACTGGAGGAGATAGATGTGTTTCTGTGTTTAGCCCATGCAGCTGTGAATTGTTTATTTACTTATGGTCAGGCTGGGAATGGCTGTAATTTAAAGGTTCAGATCTCTGCTACTCTGAGCTGTGCAGGTCTTCCTTTAAACACTTCCATATTGCTGGAATTTCACTGGAGATGCCCATCTTGTCCTCCTGATGCTGGGAATGGCCCAGCAGGTGTTCCTGGTTATCGGGGACTGGGATTATTTATGCTAAACAACTGCTGCCAAGTTCACAATCATAACGAGGGATCTGCAGAGATAACTTTTGGAAGGTAAAAACCAGGCCAAGGAGATGAAGTGAGATGAATTCCAGTAACTCAGCTTCTGGGGAATGCCTCGATCCCTATCTCCACGCTGGAAGAGCTGAATCCCATCAGCTTCAAACAGTGGCTCACAGCAATTCCTAGGCCAAATGGTGTCATTCCAATTGAAGCTGTCAAATGGTGACCAGATGGCTTTATCTTTCACACCAGAGGTCTAACAAGTTGGGAGGTGTGACCTTTCCACATACCAATCCACCTGCACAGCCATTGAGGCCTGTGAATCCTGGCATTCCCAGCCATGTGTGCTGAGGCCCAGCCTTGGCTTAGATCACTCTGGAGCAAAGCTCTGTCAAACCAACAGCATCAGTTTTCACAGGGCTCCCAGGTTGCATCACCCTGAAATGCCAAGACAGCAGCCACCAGTAATGTCCTCAAACCACTTAGGGGTTGGACTCCTTGAGGGTTGGAACTAGATAATCTTCAAGGTCCCTTCCAAACTAAATGGTTGATGTCTAAGCTGCTTTCCAACCGAAATGGTTGATCTCTCAGATCCTTTCTAACCCAAATGGAAATGAAAAGCCACACATGGATGGAGCGTCGCTGGGGTACAAATATGCTCTCTGTTACTCCCTTGAGTCACACACAGACCTCACAACTACCTAGGCAAGACAGAGTTGTGCAGGGCAAGAGATTCTCAGTTCAATAGTTGGCTGAAAAAATATGCCTTAGAAGGAAAGTTGGTGAAACTCTCCTCAAAGGAAGTAGCCAAAAATGGTGTGCCCATGTAGGCGTCACCAGCCTATGTGTAGGCAGAGCTGTAATGAAAGGATATTAGACTGCCACCGTCCTTGTGATGTGCCTGATGGAGGAGAAATCAGTGGTGGAAGAAGGCTGCACTTATCCCTCAAAAAAAAATCTTAATGTAGTTCCTGAAGAGTCACCCTGGGCAAAGCCCAGCCCAGTTTCCCAGCAGAGACCAATCCACCAGGTTAAGGGCTTGCTGGGGAGAACCTTCTCATAGAATCATAGAATTTTAGGGGTTGAAACGGACCTTACAGGCTATCTAGTGCCAACCCCCTGCCCTGAGTGTCCCTGCCTCCCACCAGAGCAGGTTGTTCAAGGTTTTAGCCAACCTGGCTTGGAATACTGCCAGGGTTGGTGCATCCATGGCCTCCCTGGGCAACCTGTGCCAGTGTCTCACCACCCTCACGGGAAAAAACTTCTTCCTAATATCTAGCCTAAATTTTCCCTCCTTCAACTCGAACTCATCACCCCTTGTCCTATCACTGCAGCTCCTGATGAAGAGTCCCTCTCTGTAGGCCTTTCAGATACTGATAGACTACTATGAGGTCTTTACACAACCTTCTCTTCTCCAGGCTGAACAGCCCCAACTTCCTCAGCCTGTCTTCATAGGGGAGATGCTCCAGTCCTCTTATCAACTTTGTGGCCTTCTCTGGACTTGTTCTATCAGTTCCAAGTCCTTATGCTGAGGACACCAGAACTGCATGCACTCATGACCTATCCCATTGCCATTGCAGCTCCCTCCAGCCTCCCTGAAACCCAAGCTGTTCCCACATGGAAAGCACACAGCTTTGCAGCAGGTCTCACATTAGAGCAGCATTAAAACTAAGGCCTTTGGGTTGGATATTGAGCCCAGAGAACTGTGCCTGTGGGCAGGTGGAAGGTCTGACAGAGCAGCAGCAGCAGCAGCAGCAGCAGCAGGGTTTGCCTCAAGGCTCTTTCAGCAGCCAAATGCTTTCCATTTAAGGCCTGTCCCAAACTCTTATGAGAAACACACTTTTCTCCCAGTCCCAAGGTTATTTCTCTCTCCAGCTAAGGAGAAGGGGATGTAAACTGACAGGGAACATGGCAAGGAAGGTTAATGCATAGAGGTGCTGCTTCCTAATATTTTGTTCTATTAGCATCACCACTGATCCTGTAGCAAATTACCAATCTCTGATGATGGAACATCATTTAAATGATTTAATAATAATATACAACAAACAACAGACTAGAACTTTTGCTTTTTAAGAAGTGCAACATCTATCATTGGGCAAACACAAAGAAACCAAAATACAGATAATTCCAGGGTGATCTGAAGTTCCTCAGAAACTGATGTAAAATCCTGTGCACTTCAGTAACACCAAAGAAAGAAGGAAAGAACTGAGATTGGTGTAATTGAATTAGACAAAATCCTGGAATTTGATGAGAGATAAAGTTACCACTAATTCTCTTTAAAAAAAAAAGAAAATAAGAGATGAAATTAAAATGTCAAAAGAGCAGTGAGTTGCTTCACTGAACCTTCAGCTTTTGGTGTGTTCACGGCTGTGTTGGCAGAGTGTTCATGTATGTAAAAACACTGCAAAATCAAAACAAACCCCACCAAAATGCAACTTAAAAGGACTGAAATGACAATAGAGAAATGCTGAAGGAATTAGAAAAGAGCAGAGCAAGGCAGAAATAATTACAAGCAAAATCTGGACTATGAACATCCTCATATATACAAACACACTGGGGCTGGGACTAGCTCTACAGGCTGGATCGGCGCAGGGGGTATCAATGACTTGGACTCAACCAACTGCCAGAGTGACCACTGACACAGAAAATGGAGGGAAATATGTATTTCTTTCAGTATTTTGCTTTTTTCTCCTTCGGTTTAATTTTGCTTCTGCTGCCTGTGTGTTGCCAGCAGCAGCACAGAGGTTTGGGGGCACAACCTCAGCTTGGGTAAAGAGATTTGCAGTGAATGAGGAAAATGGAACTCAGATGAATCTTGCCTTGATTTAACAGATATAAAATGACAGAAACAAACTATTGGCTATAAACAAGCTCCTCAGGTCAGCAGAGGAATTATTGCTGAGCTGCAAATAATCTGTGAGCACAAAGATTGAAGGCAACCAGCACAAGGAGCTGTTTCAAAGGCGAGCGCAGAGAGGAAGGAGTCATCATCCCTTGTGCTTTCTCCCCTTCCTTGCTGCTTCAGTTGAGCTTTTCCCACACTGAAAGGAAAGCAAAAAGGTTCTCTGGGAGCCTGAGGGGATGTGAGGAGGCAAAGTGGGCTGGGAAGGATACACCAGCATCTTGCTTGGTACTATAGGGTGCTGGTGCAGATGTAAAGAGCGCAGGGAGAGGAAGAACCTCCCAATGATGCAACGACTATATTATTGTTGTCCTGAATGCACAAATCCTTTCTAATTGCAATCAACTGCCTCAGTAATAATATCATTCTCAAATGCTTTTGGCTCTCAGGCTTTTGTAGCAGAGCAGTGGAGGAGATGCAGTTCTGCAGCCTTTGGTGATGCCTCCTTTGATATCCAGGGGAGAGTGGGGATCACATGCTCTCACTGGGGCTCACATCCTCTGACAGTTACTCATCACCCCCCACATTTCAAAGAGATTTTATCTGCCTGGCATGGTCAGATTTTTATTAAGAGGAGTTTTTGATGCCAGCACTGCCTACTACTCTATTAGAGTGAGGAATCAAAAGCTAAAGTGCCTGCGTGTACACTTAATCTATCCAAACAGAACATGGTTCTGCAAAAATTACAGCACTATTTTTATAACAAACCTCAGCCAAACTCAAAACTGAATAAATAGAATCTGTTTTCAAACCAATTCATTATTATTTTTTTAATCCTAGGTAAAAAAGACTTTACTTACTTTCATTCATCAGGTGATACTTCGCCCCTAAATTTCGAGCATGGAGATTTGCCTGTGACTGGATTTCAGAGGCAATGGATTGAAACACCTCTTGAGAATGGTGGGAGGGAGATGTGAGCTAGGTTAGCATCAGGGAAAACCTGTGTATTCAATCCTTTTTGGAAAAAACTATGAATAAGGCAAGAAAATGCCTCAAAAGGGCCAACAGTGATGGGGAAGAACCACCCTAAAGCCCTGAGCCTCCAAGAGCCTAAATAAAGCATCAGGACAGATCCATATGGTTGTCTATAGGATTATAAAAGGACATCTATTCCTAAATATGCTACAACAGAGCTGCAGTTATTAAAAACTGGCCTGCACAGCCATTATCACAATGTAATTACCATTAAGGTTCCTTAGAGCAGAATTTGGCCCTCCCTTTTTTTTTTTTTCACTCTGTTATTATTATTATTAGGGTTTTATTTGAACTAGAAGCCTGTGCAGCACTTTTCCTGGCACTTGGAAGTATTTATTTAGACTTGCATCATTGCCCAAGACCACAATTTGAATCTCTCAAGTCTCATCCCACGATCTTTTACTCCCCTAAATGCTGTGCATATTTGATGCCGTCATGGAGAGGAGTTGAACCAAACAATTCGTCCCCAAAAATGGGGTTAAAAATTCCTAGAGGAGCCTGTGCTCAGTGATGAATAGTCAGGAGGGGTAACCTGACCCCTGAGAGCTTACACATCCCCTTTTTGTTTGTTTGTTTGTTTATTCTGCTCAACTTTCCAGGAGTTTCAGTTGCTTTAAGCCAAGGCCTTTCCATGCTGGAAAATGCTTTAATTCCTCCCTAAATATTGATCATTTTGTATGTCTTTTGTAAAAGGGGATGAATCTAGTTGTAAGCTATGCTAGAAAAATCCAGCATTGGAATTCCTTCCCTGAGAATTTCTTAGATGAATGAGAAACTGTCTGTGGGTGCTGCTCTGTTCCCTCTATGTTCCTGCACTGCTTACTCTGCTAAAGGTCACAAGCAGGTAATGCATGTTGAAATTTCCACAGACCAGGCTAAGCTTGGAGCTTGTTGACTTTCATATCAGTTTTCTTCCATCCAGGGGAAAAAAAAAGAAAAAAATCATTCCAGCTCCTCATTGATTTTTCATGGAAATTCCCCAATTTCACCTAGTTTCAGATCTGGGCTCTGATTTCTCCTTGATTATCATATCCCTCTACCCCCCAGATGAAGTCCTGCTTTGTTCCAGTTCAGGATGATGATATCATTATTCCTGCATGGAGCACGGGGCAAAAATCCCAGTTCGCTGGAGAACTGGTGCTGAATGCCAGAGTTACTTCATTAAAACCCAAACAAACCCCCAATTCCTTATGAGAAAGGAAAAATAAGGCAAGAAAACGTTACAGAAAGCTGGAAATGGGAATGTAAGGACGCTGTGACTTTGTGCAGAGGATGCTAATGAGCTCAGAATGGTAGAATTAACTACTTTTAAGGCTTTAAATGCTCCTTTTGGAAATGCCACTCAGGTCTGGCTGAGTTTGGTTGGGTTTTGCTGCCTGTCCCTCTCCTCCGTGGCCTCAGCCCTTGTGCTTGCAGCTGCTAACTGATACAAGGGGGGAAATGGTTTGTATTGCTTCAACTTTACAGCAAAAAATCGATGGAATGTGCCATGTAAATTTATGTGTGCATCTGTCTGTGTCTGTGTGTCTGTGTCCCAACTCTGCAAGGGGAAAAATGAGCTTTGAATGGCCAAAATACTGGTTATCAATGTGTTTAATTGTTGCAGAACTGGATAAGGACTTGATGTCCTTTTCCTCCGTGGCCTCAGCCCTTCTGCTTTTAGCTGCTAACTGATACAAGGGGGAAAAACGATTTGTAAATGGTTTGTATTTCTCCAACTTTAGAGAATACATCAAAAATCCATGGAATGAGCCATGTAAATTTTTGTGTGTGTCTCTGTGTGTCTGTGTCTGTGTCCCAACTCTGCAAGGGGCAAAAATGACCTTTAAACATCCAAACCTTTAGGCATTGATGTGTTTAATTGCTGTGAACTGGATAAGAACTGCCTGTCCCTCTCCTCTGTTACCTCAGCCCTTCTGCATTTAGCTGCTAATTGATACAAGGGGGGAAAATGGTTTGTATTTCTTCAACTTTAGATAATATATCAAAAATCAATGGAATGAGCCAGGTAAATTTATATGTATGTCTCTGTGTGTGTGTCTATGTCCCAACTCTGCAAAGGGCAAAAATGACCTTTAAACAGACAAACTTTTAGACATCAACATGTTTAATTGTTGCAGAACTGGATAAGAACTCGATGTCACTCTCCTCTGTTGCCTCAGCCCTTCTGCATTTAGCTGCTAACTGATACAAGGGGGAAAAAGGGTTTGTATTTCTCCAGCTTTACATCAAAAATCGATGGAATGAACCATGTAAATTTATATGTGTGTGACTGTGTCCCAGTTCTGCAAGGAGCAAAATAGACCTTTAAACAGCCAAAATTTTAGGCACCAATGTGTTTAATTGCTGCAGAACTGGATTAGAAGTGGCTGTGCCTCTCCTCCGTGGCCTCAATCCTTCTACTTTAGCTGCAAACTCATACAAGGGAAAAGTGGTTTGTATTTCTCCAACTTTAGAAAATACATCAAAAATCAATGGAATGAGACATGTAAATTTATGTCTGTGTCTGTGTCTGTGTCCCAACTCTGCAAGAGGCAGAAATTACCTTTAAACAGCCAAAATTTGAGTCACTAACATGTTTAATTGCTACAGAACTGGATTAGGATGTTCTCATTGAGCTCCTGAGAGTTAAAGCCACTTTTCTTCAGATATATCAAAATAGATGTTAATATTAAATTCACCCTCTTGGGGTTTTGAGGAAAGAATTAAAAACTTACAATTTAAAATGTGTCTGGGATATAAACACTTGGCTTATTATTATTGCAGTCTAAAAATCTGAAGTATTAGAATGAAATATTTCTATTAATGGTCATTGAGTTATATATTGAAATCAAATGTTATGTGTGCACAGCATTTAAAAAAAAAATAAAAGAGGCTTTTGAAAACATCAGTTGTCAAAATAACCAGAATATTCCCTCCCATGGGAGCTCAGCAAAGCACTAATGGTTGTTAAAAGAAGTTCAACAAATCAGACTTGTAATATTTGCTCAGATAATTAATCCAGGGAAGTAAAGAAGGCAAAAGTGAGGGGAAAAAAATTGTACTATGAGAAAATTTCATAGCCTAAAATACAAATATTTCCTTCGAGATAAAGCAAAGGAAATACAGGAAATACTTTTAAAACTATTTAGCCCTTAATGTGTGACTATATATAAAAATATGTATGTGTGTGTGTTATATATATATATATGTAAGTTT